>NW_022170403.1:47634409-47921909 GCF_008802855.1 Photinus pyralis | reverse complement strand
CCTTGATACTTGGTAACTTGTGGGGCGATTTACAAAACAATTGCAACATTATTTTATTATTTATTATCTGTCAGTTTGTGTCGTCCCGCGTTGTATAGGTTGGTGGGTGTATGGATCGAAATGAATAAATTCAAATACCAGGCTGTGATAAAATTCCTTACAATACAAGGAAAACCTCCAAAAAATAATCTTGAAAAAATGTTGGTTGTATTGTTGTTTACCTCCTACGGGTAGATTACCCTTCTAAGTCAACTATTTGCGAGTGGTCAGAAATTGTTCAAATATGGTCGAGAATCACTGAATGATGATCCCCGTCTAGGGCGCCCTGTTGACGTGCTCACTCCAGATCCTGCTCCAGATGTTGTTGAAAAAGCAAGTGTTTGCTACAGCTGTAGGATGCACGACTAATGAAGTGACAAATAGCAGTTTCGCTGGGAGTTTCAGAAACCACAGACTTCAGAATCTGGGGATGACGAAGGTTAGTTCAAGATAGGTTCCGCTGTCGCCTTTCCAAATTCTTGTCCGCGTAGAGACCTGTGAACAATTCTTTGCGCGCTGTGGAGATGAACCAGACTTAATTGTCGATCAACTTGTCACTGGAGATGAAACCTGGATTCATCATTATGATCTTGAATCGAAGCAAGAGTCGATGCAGTGGCATGTAAAGGGCTTCAGCTCTCCCAAGAAGTTTAAAGTCGCCCCTTCTGCAGGGAAAATAATGGCAACCATTTTTTGAGACTCGGGGAATTTTGCTGATTGATTATATGAATAAGGGTAGTACGGTAATGGGAGAGTCGAGAGGAGAGTATTATTTAAACCTGATGCATCGCCTTAGAGATGCTATTAAAGTGAAGAGACGCGGAAAACAGACGCAAGGTGTCTTGCTGCTCCACGACAATGCACCAGTGCACAAGTCCAGACCTTCAACAGCTGCCGTAGTGGCTTCGAAGTAATTGAACATTCGCCGTAGAGCAGATCGAGGTGCAGATCTAGCATCCAGTGACTATTTTTTGTTCCCGAATATCATCGATTTATTAAAAGGACCCCCTCGAAGGACCCATTGTAGAAATGTCTGGAAAATATAATTTTTGAGGGGCGATGGTGACAGCGCTGAACCATGAAAGCATTTGATGAGTGCAGCTAAGTTGATGTCTTGAAAGATCATTTTTGACTACCCGCAAATGGTTGTATTCCGTTCGCCTTGTATGTTATTACTGCAATGCTGCATTATTATATCGGTTTTTAGGGTTGTTGTCGTGTCGCTTACCTATAAAATGTTGCGTTGATTACGTAGGTTATGCACGACGAGAATAGATATTGTAGAGTAGACTAGGTAATCTACGAGTATGCTTTTACCAGTATCCATCATGATCTCGAGGGGATGCTCTTCTCTTATTTTAAGATCTTGCTTCTTGCAGATTCAGCAAATTGCAATTTTCTAATTAATCAATTCTATATAAATTGGCTAAAAATGATGAAGTAAAAGCCAGGATGAAAGCTCAGCTGAAAGAGATAATAGTGGAAAGTACGAGGGGAAAGTATGAATTACGTATAAGGAAAAAAAATTATAATGTTTTTTGTTTTGCTTAGAAATCATCCATCCTGTAAGTATATTTGATCACTGCGTCTCTCCCGATATACAGGGGGTTCCAAATATTCAGAACTTTGTTATTACTAAAGATAGGGAGAAAGTCGAGGAGAAAGTTAAATGGGCATAGTTTTGTATGCTGGTTCAGGTCGACTTGCAATTATTAGACACAGGCTCGAGCTGATTTTACAAAAATAATTAATATCTTTATCACTGTTGAGGGCCCAGAACAAGAGAGTGATAATAAATAAATAAATAGAGTATCGTATCGTATTTCTTAATCATTTTTCGGTTTGTCCTATGAAATTATGAAACGTTCGGAATAAACTTCAATTTCGAAATCAGAAAAATCGGTGATTTTCATTTTTTTCATAATTTCTAATTGGGTCACAATTTTTTCTAAACCGAATTTAAATCAATATAAAAACCGCTAAACAGTGCCCATTTAATCTATGTTCCATAATAACCCTCCATTTCAGACACCCTGTATATCGTTGTGCGTACAGAAAATGCTTCAAATCTACTTCTAGGACATCAAGCAAATGTATTTGGACGTCTGACGAATGATTAATAATTCTCACCGAGCTCACACCTCCACGTCACATGCGGTCACTGAAAACACAAAAAGTTCAATATTCGCAGGTCATCAAATGTGCATTAGTGTAAATTGGTGGGCATATAATGATTTTGATATTTCTTGCGTATCTATCAGAGCTAACAATTATTTAGATATTTTTTAGTTTAGTGTTGTGAGGCGCGAATATTTGTAAGCGAATTTTGGTATATTTCCGGAAATATTCGAGAATATTCGCATACCGAATATTCCCCGCATATTCACGAGAACATTCTTTCGAAATTTCCAGTTTATACTTGTTTTCGAGCTTGATTTTAAACGGCCAACTGTCGATTTTACTAGGATACGCAAACGTTAATAACCACACGTGCAGTACATCTTCTCGGGAAAGTTCTTCATTGCTTTGGTATTCACATTTGTGTGAATGGTTTAGGTTTTTGTGAAGTTTTTGAATCTTCGTTCTTATCTTCGAATTTTTGAGCGAGTTTTCGTTAATCTGTCTGGATGTTTAGAGTTTTGTTTTGAAGGTGCAATATTTGTTACGGCCTCGGCTACGTCAATTGTAATTAGTATAGTCTAGTATAGAATCGAGTATATAATATTCGCAACAATAAATAAATTACGGGAATTTTACAACACAAATATCAAAAAACTTTTAATAAGCCCTTAGTGATCTTTTCTCAGCTTTCTGATGGTACTAATATAAAATTTTTATGACTCGTGGGTTTCCAGTAAATTACATCAACTTTCTTATTTCTTATGGACGCCATATTGGATTTTAATGTCACTCGTTAAAGAAAAAAATTATAAAATCGGCGGCACCAAATACTTTTATTTTATTTTATTTGGAAGTTAATTTTAAATTTTTGGCTTGAAGTTTACAATGCACTTCTTATGGCAATAATTCCATAGCCGTGTTGACGGCGACTATGCTAGACATTCTAGACAATAAACGAATAGAGTTGGTTTCAATCACTATCGGCCATGGAATTATTGCCATAAGAAATACATTGTAAACTTCAATGCAAAAATTCAAAATAAACGTATTTGGTATCGCCGATTTTGTAATTTTTTCTCTAATAATCTGTAATAATAAAGTAATAGTACGTAAAAGAATGGGTGGTAGAGGGGAGCAAGACACACATTATACCCAAACAAATTTGTGTGTATTCTTTGATATTTTTTTCAACCGCAACGCATAGATTTTCCTAGATTTTTGGGTATATTTCCTTTCCAAAGTTCTTACCACTAAGTGGAGGGATGCGAACAAATTTCCAATTTCTGGGCATTTTTAAAAATGAAAATAACGCAACAACATTTTCAACTGCAGTATAGGTGCTGGCGCGACAACGAAAAATTCATCAGATTTCTCATACGCGCACAGCACGCGCCATGTGAAAAATATACACCCTCCTTCCATTTGCACACAGAATGCACATCTTCGTGGAAAGGAAGGTCTTATTCGTTCGAGTACAAAAATATTTAAATTAAGACACAAAATCAACTTCCCTGAAACATTTAATTTACTGACCTATGTTTATAAAAACTTTTCTTTTCTTTTCATGAGGGCGATAAAATATCGGACTTTTTTTTGGAGCACCCAGTATAGGTATCACCTGTACAGGGCTGCTCCATTTTCGCCATTTTTATAGGGTTTCCGTCATTCTTAGTGGCAAAAAAAAAGTAATATAGGATCTTCTGTGTCCTTTTTGGGACCAATTTAAAATGGTAAGACATATGGGGGGAAATCAAAAAATTCTCAATTATATAATAGACCCTATATTTTCTTAGTTAAAAGCTTCGTTGCGATAATTTCTGCCCTTATTACTTAAACGGTTGTTTGTGAAATCCTCTATCATGGCTCATTATTCGAATGTTTTTTCAAAAATCATCAAAGGATAAAATATCATTAGAATAGTCCAAGGAATAACCTCTTTCATTTTTGCCGCATGTTTACCAAACACCCTGTATAATAGACCCTATATTTTCTTAGTTAAAAGATATACAGAAAAAATGGTTATTACAAAAGTTTCTGTATTATGATTGTTGAATTTCGGTTGAATTCTACCGGTTTCATAATAAGTATACGGGGCCAGATCTGACCTAACCTACATTTTTTTTGTGGAACACTGTATATTTTATTCTAAACAGATAGAAGGTCACATTTTCTTTCCAAAAATGTAACACTACAGAAATTCAAAAAAATTCAATTTTGGTTCAAATATATTCAAAAGATTTTAAAAGAATTACAAATTTCTTTGTATTTTTTTCAATTATTTGAACGTTTTTTAAATTCTTTTTGGATCTGTTTTGAATTTTTTTAAACACTTGTTTTTTTTTTAATTTCATCCCTAGCGTGTTATATTTTTGAAGAAAGAATTTATCTTAAGCTCTTAAGATTAAAATATACATGGTGTCCCATTTAAAAAATTAGGTTAGGTCTGGTAACTGTTTATCTGACCTTGTAATTTGAAAACGACAGATTTTACTTTTATAATTTGTTTCTAACGCATTTCTTTCCAAAAATGGCAATGCGCTTTTCGTTCGTCCGCATGAGACGAGATCTCAGACCTGGAAAATGCTAATATTGAAGTTTCGTTTTAAGAATATAGATTCCCCTTTAACACAGGATAAAACTATTTTTGCTTCGAGTTGTTTGAGTTTGAGCTTCATTTGTTCCTATTTGGAGGTTTCTGACTGTGCATAAAAAGCTCAAAAAATGGATCTAATATTCAATCGTCTTCCTTGAGCATTACGCTCGGCATTACGTAATATACACAACCGTCGGCGTCGTCTGCAAAACAAAATAAATCTGTTGTCTATTTAATGTTTCTAAAAGAACATGCTTCTACAGATAAACAATAAAAATTGACGTTCTAAATCTTTGGTGTTATTTATACCTCTCATAAAGCACTTAATACCACGCACCAATAATTTTTTCCGTACAAATAGAAAAAATAATACGAAATATCATTAAATTTCAGGTCAGTAACCACACTCTCTATATTTAATCCAATATAAAAACCGATTCTCACAAGTATACAGTAGAGCAATGTATAGAGAGAAAGGTAGGCAGACAGACTATTCAGCAATATCCTTTGTCGTTTTGAAATAGAACCCCTCGACCGGTAACTTCGTCCCCTCGCGTTCAAATTCGCAACGGTTTTATGTATATATGTATACGCATTAAGCCATTTCATCCTACTACATCTACATATCGATAGGTATTGTTAGTGCAAAGTGATGTGTGGGTGATATGACATTACACGAGAGAGTATTATGGCCATGTGTATCATTCATATCCAGAGGGTTCTTCTAACAGCTGGCAATCCCCAGGGCCTCCCACTAAGATAACACTATTTTTATTATTGAAAAATTGTCAAGCACGTAATTAAAAACGGCTTTTTTTGTGCATGGAGCGACTCGTAAAATTTTCATAATTACACTTATGAGATTGGATGTAATTTCAAGAATTTAAACGCCTTGGTCACGCAAGTGAAGTCGCATGATTTGAAACCTCTTAGGTGAGACCGTAGCAATAGTTTCATTCTCAAAGAATCCATCGGTTTTTTAGTGGGTTGCCAAAACGTAAGTGGGTTTTGGGATTCGCAGAGAGCCTTAACACCCGCAAGGCGAAAATGAATATGGATGTCGGTGTAATTAAACAACTCTTTAGAAACTAATAAAATTTGAACTTTCGTTTCAAGCTCTTGCAAAGAATTTAAAGTAGAATTCTGAATTCCTATAATACAAAATCTCCACATGGTCACTGTCCCTCTTCACTCGACTGCCAAACAAATTGAGATTTTCTCCTCTGCGCGAAAGAAAGTAGTACAATGGACAGTAATTATTTTCGAAAACGGTACGCATATTGAAATTCCCACCACCTTCCACCATTTTACCATTTTTTCGGCGATGGATTGGAACAGAAATTGGTTCTTTCATTATATTCACCGGCCAGATATATTTTTACAAGTGACGGTTACTTTTAGACATTTATACAGGGCGTTTCGCAAATCATAAAAAAATCACTACATTAGGTACCTACATTCGATATATAGTAGCACAAAAAAACGATTTTGTTGTTCGAGGTAACTTGGATCTACTTGTTTTAGTATAAAGAAACCTTACAGAATTTCAAGGAAGCCCGTCTGATTTCTAAAAATTCGCGTTTCCTTTCGCATCGATTGCTAGTCAGTAGATTAGTAGTATAATTTGCCAGAGAGAGAATACGTAATACTATTCAAGCACGAAATATGTTTTACCTACACTAATTATTAAAAATCTGACATAATAAATTACCATAAAAAAATGTCCTTTGAAATTTGAAACGAGCAATTATAAAATCGTAAATGCGTCGTTCTAGATTCCTAAAAAATTAGATTTCGTCCACCTACGGATCGCGATTACGAAAATGTAATAGGAATTAGCAAACGCCATTCGATTAGATATAAATACTAAATTGTATGTTGAAATAAGTACTGACATATGTGGTTCGAAAATTGGTCGAAACTTAACAAATAAGTCCGTCACTCAATTAATGTTATAGAGCCGTCATGTCATGTCAATAAACTAGGAAAGAAAAATAATGTTCAGCAATTCAAGATTGAATCATAGTACGGAAGCGCGTTGAAGTAATGGTCGTCAACCATGCGAAATTTTCATCGTTTCGAAACTTGCATTTTTCGTTAAGTTTCTATAATTTGATTAAAGTCGTTGACCTCCTAGATGAGCGTGCCTGAACATTAGAAAATTGCATGCATATGAATTTTTCTAGGTTAGGTAAATATTTGGGGGAACCGAAAAAGCTAAAACTATCTAAAGTGTATATTTTCGTTAAAATTGTGAAAAAGTCCTGTGCTTCGCTTCTTATCGTAAACTTTTAAGTGGCCGTTTTAACGTTTGAATTCCGCATTAATTATATCTTGCAGTTGTTTTTTTTGCTCGAGTTTTGGCAGCAGCGTGGCTTCTACTTTGTAGCCATGTGGCAGTCGCGCTAGTCGACGGTGGCATTGTTTTTTGTTCAAATTATAATCTAACAAATTGTTAAGTAATTTATTACATCCACCTTAAGTAGATGCTCATATAAATACAAATGCAAAAGTTCCCTCATTCAGTTTTATCAGTTAATTACGTTCAACATTAATTGTATCACAGATTTATAGTATATTTAAATCTGTGATTGTATGTAAACGATGTGAATTTGCAGATTTTTCCGCTGCATAAGTATACAGCACGATTCTCGTGTTTTGATCCATATAATATTTGAGAGCGTGCTTAGTTTTTCATCATAGTTTATAGGCTAAATATTGCTAATATCTGTAAAAATTGCGTTCATTCCTTTAAGAGTCTTCTTTACCTAAGCGCAACTTTTTTACATTATAGTGTATAGATGATTATAGCTGCAAGAGATAAGATTATATTCTTGCTTTGTCAACTCTTGTCTTGGTCCTTAGTTAGTTCCCACCGACACTGTGCAGCGGCGCCACTTGTTACACTCAAATTGTTGATTTAACGCCCGCCAAGATACAGACATTATTTACAAAAATTATGATTTCATTTTTTGGGGTCATGTTTAGAAGTAACTTATCTAAAAAACTGTCGGTTTACTTTTTCCATAAATCGTCTTGATCGAGAGTAAAAAAATAAAACAGATCAGCGCAATAGTCGGTGCGAAACATCTAATCTTTAAACAATCTGTATTCAGTTGCTATAAACTTTTTAAAAAAAATAGTCCGAACATTTTGTAGATAAAGGTCTAAATTTATACAATAGTTCTTAAAAAAAATTGTTTTTGTAAAAACAAATAGAGTTTTTATGACGGGCCCTCTTATGGAAATTTACATTGGGTGCAGTGGGTACAGAAGACTCTTAAGCGTTTGAATCCCGATGGTCGCATATGGAAAATTTGCTTGAATCAAAGCTCAATAAAAATCTGATGAAACTTAATACCGAACGATCTTCGAGGCCGGTTTTGGGCTGTAACTTTTTGATAAGTCTACGTAGCTGAAACGGTAAGAGCATGTGCACCAATTTTCAAAGCGATCGGACGTTGCTGAAAGTTATCGTGCATACCGATAGATAGACAGCAATACAAAATTATAAACAATATCGAGAATCGTTAATGAATGTATCTATACTGTCTGATTTTAGCTGTCACACCGGATATCTCGATTACTGCCAGAGCTATGACAAACACAGAAGAAAAGTTGTTTTACCCTTAATTTTGTGTTATCTGTTATTGCAAAAAAAAAAACAAATAAAACAACTATTCTTATAGTAGATTTGTTATTACCTTGGTTCCTTATTTTCGCGGGTAGAGGCCATCCGGGTCTTATAGGTTTCTTTTACAACAGTTTTTTTCTTATTTTCGCCGCCAGAGTTCGTGCAGATGTTTTTCCATTGTACTTCTAATTTTATCTCCTTTAATTTGATCTTGCGTAGTTGTATTTTTTGTTCTTTCGTACAGAGACGATCTGACCTGCATATTGATTGCGTGCAAATTGTTCTCGATTCGCCATTTCTTTTTACTTGACTTATTGTGTACCTGAAGGTCATCATATTTCTTTGTAGTTTTCTCACTATTTCTGATGTGCTGTGGCTGTGCTCCTTTGAATGCCCGTTGCGGATTGGTATTTGCAAGTAATTAGTGTGAGGTATGTACGGGCGATCCGTGGTTGAGTCAAAAATTTTGCTTTTGTAAATTGAATGATTGGTTTTATTGAGTGTTAATTACGGTTTTAGTATCCGATTTACATAGTGTCGGGTGTTAAGACATTACCGCAATATTTATGTGCCGCTCTATTCACTATCCCTCTTGTGTGTTTGTGTTGTTATCGGTTACAGATAAGGTCGAAAAGCGCCCTTTTGCGCTCAAAAGACCGTTACAACCAGAGTTCAAAAGTATTTTTTTTATTTTCGACGACTCCTTAATATAACGTTTGATTGCATACAGAAAAAATAAATTTTGTTGTTTTTTTAAAGCATAAACTTTTTAATTGGGCATATTTTCTTTAATTTGACCATCGCCGTTATCTCCTACGGTTATGGAGATCCCCATGATGGACATTCTTATCTTGGAAACAGTGTATATTAATTACAATTCGGCTGTATTGAAAGATTTCATGAACAAACCTGACCAGCACGGCATATAAAGTGCGAGGCAAAACTAACGTTAACTTCAAAAACTATTTTACCAAGCAATAATGACCATATATAATGTTTATACAACAAATGTAATCTAAACTGTAACTAACTAACATTAATGAATCTTCGTAAGGACAAAAAGTAACGTACGTAAAATAACAAGGATCGAAGCAGTTCACAATAGTAATCATCTCCAAAAGGTATCGTAATACTGGCACTTACAAATCCGGAACAGTATTCAAGTTTTCAGTCAATAATTTCGAAGTAGGCCCGTATAACATGTCGACGATGTCAATCTAACTTAAAAGAGCAGGTCTATCTAAAATGCAATGTCATCCAAATTCTGCATAATTTCAAATGCGTTGATGGAGGTAGTAAACTGAGGAAAAAGGATGAGGATACAAGACAAAGCTGTAAAAGAATATACCTCACAGCGTAAACCACTTTTAAAGTATAAATCCGGTAAGCGTATTCTATGGGGCAACCAACCAACACATCAGAAAGAGAGAAAAGTTCCAAAGAAACTATTATAAAATAATAAGTAATGGGGTATTAAAATTCACAAGCAACGCTCTAGAACTTGAGAATATCAAGAAAGAGAGAAAATACAGAAAAGTACATTCGGATGATCTCTAGCGGGAAAATAAAGAAATATGAAATAAAAACTTTACCAACAGAACTAAATACAACGAGCTTACGCGAGAAATCCACAAATGGTGTAAAGGCATTCAACACTGAACGGAGTAAATTAAAAAAAATTGTAAAATATTAAGACAATTAGTTTCCAATTTGTTCAAATAACTTCAGAAGAAAATTAAAAACATAATCTGCAATTTTTCTGTCATTTGCGTGGCATACCTTCGGAAGTACGTAGGTAATTGGAATTTTGTGGTTTTCTTTACAGCAGGACAATAACTCTTTAATGGCGTAATGTTGCTCTAATTTGACCATCGTCGTATATTCTATGGTGTCCAAGATCCCCATCATAGTTATCCTTATCTCGGGCACTGTATAGAGCAATACTTTTTCAAAATCGAAATTCGAAATTATACCTACAGTCCTGCAACGTACTAGTTACTAGAAATGATATTTTTGGGCAGTCTCGTTCAAAACGATTACTACAATCGCCCAGCTATATAACGTTACCTTATACCATTGTTTAAACACTTTATTATTATGCTGCTTAAAGATGTAGATCATGTTACGGTATGGCATCTTGACTTCCTCTACAATTGAAATGCTATCCCGCAACGAGATCTGTTGGCCCTCAGATTAACTGAGTGTTGGTTGTTTTCTTCATATCGAAGATCAATGAAATTTATTAAATTTTATTATAACAAATATTGCAATGTAGTAATTTTATTTTATGTGCACTGTGTACTATATTCTATGCATAGTGGGCACCCTGTACTTTACGATCAATATCTTTTTATACTTTTATTATTACTGTCCATTGTTCAACTAAACTTCCTTCTATATCCGAGGGTTTGAAATCTCAGGGCTGGAACTTAAAATAGACGCGCGTTTATTCTTTGATATCGTGGATGAAAAGAATGATAGTAAAGAGTATAAAAACATATGCATAAAAATGACGATAGCGTATCTCACTTTTTAAATTCAACTTCCCTGATTTCTCCAACCCTCCGACCCGATAAATCTTGCAAACATTCACAGAAATTGTCTTGAAAGTAATGATGTGATTGAGAATATATTGATTACAGCTAGGATGGGACTGTGATTTTAACACAAAAAATGAGGTCGTTATTTTTTAATAAAAAAAGGTAAAAGTAGACGAGTAACATTACAATGTTATTGGAAAATTTCGATCGTAACTTCAATTGCTATATTCTTGATTACGTGCTCAAACATCGTTAAGGAAATAAACTTAACGTTATATTCTTACATTGAGAATGTTTAATCAATAACTTTCTCCATCTCTCTCAAACGTAGGCGTATCCTGAGGTTGAAGACGGATCTTCATTGCTATTATACCGGGATCGCAAGATGATTTCAGAAGTTTTGTACTTATTTTGAAAGGTCACGTTTAGCAGGTCCCGCTGTCACGTTATCACTCATGCAAGTCCTTTAGTAACATATAGCGGCTTTTAGGAAGTCGTTTGCAAAAATGGCACGTGTTCGCAGTAAAAACACACGTGCGCATAGGCACCACCCTCCCGATGTGTATAATTATACGTCGAAGACATATGGCGACAATTTGTGAAACTGTCTTGTCTGGCCTTTGCAGGAATCTTGGCTTCGTGCATATACATTTGGTAATGGTAATTTGTTATTACAATAAAAAAATAATCATCCTTTTTTTCTTATACAAAGTTAGTCAATTGCTGTGTCCGTACATCCGGCCACACATCCTCCGGTTCTTCGGACCGTTGATGTTTGAAAAACCGCACGCTTCGAAGATTCCTCAATTAATACACCAACTCCACTCATTCAACAACATTTAAATATGATTTTTGTATTTAATCAAACTTCACATTCGCGGTTCTAATAATTTCCTTGTTACAACCGACCGGTTCATAAATCTTTCAACATCTTTGTGAAACGTAAACGTTCCCACGTTTTCGACTCGTCACACTGGAATTTGATTGCTTTTATGTAACTGTACTATATTTCCTATTATCTCTCTGGCAGGCGGTTAATTCGAATTCTAACGACTTCGGTTTTATGTGTCCAATAATGCTTTATTGACAAGTTAGTGTAGGTTATGCAAATATCACGTGGAATTACATTTTCGATTTGAAATTTTCAGTTATGGTCGACGTTTATGATTTAAAGATCTATTCTCCCTTTCGCGCACAAATGTTACCCAACGCAATTAGTTTTTGATAGAAAATAAACTAGACGAAATAGTACAATGGACGAACAGGCCCTCGGGAATTTCTATCTCCTTGGGGGTGGATAGCTGTGGAAACTCGCACACTTGACTATAATAGTATAAATGCATAAACATCCCCCAATTTCTATGACACATAACCGCAGAGACCATCAGCATTACTATTATAAAACCTCCCCCACACTAATGCGCTTAGCCCCTTTATTATTAAATGACGGTATTTTATCTGTAAAACTAGACATGTGTTAAGTGTTTCTAGAAAAAATCCATAATACACAAATGGTCACTAAGTACCTACTTAATTACGAGTTGTTATAATTTTGATGACTTCATTCATTTCCGCTCAAGTTTTCCACAATGCGTTTCGACAATCGTAAAGGAGGATGTAATACTTAACGCAGCTGATGTGTAAGGTATCTTTTTCAAACGGATCTAAGGATCCGTGATTTACAGTGTTTCCGGTATGTTACCGGATATGCGAGGGATTTTTCCCATCTTCCTTTACGTTACAATTACGCAAAAGGGATAATCAACGCGTAACTTTTACGCCGACATTGAAAATGATTTTTACGCGGTATCTATACACTCATTTTGGCATACTATTACAGGACAATCGTCGAATTTTATTACACTCCAAAACTACCGGATACCTAAGGGTGAAAACCCTACATTAAAGACAGCTGTGGACTTCCCCTCAACATATTGCAGATAGAAAGTACACCTGGGCTTATTTTTATTGTCTGATGTGTGTTCCACAATCAAAGAGCGATATACCTATATGGAATCGTTTCCATTTCAAAAGTTTTCTTTCTGCAATTGCACTAAATAGGTAGTTACTGTATACGCATTAGGCTTAATTTAATTAGTCACTTTCTATGCGGAAATCGCTAATGTGTATGACGTTTAAGTGAATTGTCCACACATTTATTCAGCATGCAAAATCTTTTTTGGAATACCTCCATCTTGTAGCGGGAGATATGCCGGTATTGCAATTTTCCCGAATTGCCATGATTTCGATTTTCGTCTACGCTACGCACCAGTGGGTCAGTGGGATGCCAACACATTCGTAGACGTTTTGATTAGTTTCTTTGTTAATCGTTAGACTAAATAAAAACTTGCTATTTCGTCACTTATCTTTGTTTCGTTTCTTTTTTCAGATGTACAAAATAATACCATTGCGTATACAATTATGAAAATCGGAGGAAATAAACAAGCCGATCTCAGTCAGTAAACGTAGAGAATGCGTAATTCCGTCCAATTAATGATTATTAAAAATAATTGTTTTTTCGAATGATGGAAAACTCGGTAATCCAGTAATTGAAAAAATTGATTCCATTAATTCAATGATCAGGTAAACGAATAAAGTAAATCATACTAAAAATAACTCTTGTTGTTTTTTTTTGTCTGTAGGTATATTATCATAAGATACTTGACCAAAGATTATCGAGATACAAGAAACAGCCATAAGTCATCACAAAACCAATCGAAAGTTTTTTGGAAAGTTTCTTAGTTAATTTATCCAAGAAGATTGCAAAAATGTTTGTATCAATAAAGTGGAAAGAATTCAAATCGATGAAATTAAATGGGTTACAATGCTTTCATTGCAAGCAATAATTACTGGCGATATACTAGACTAGAACATAAAATTATTCCTTTTATCACATTACAATCTTACTGTTGGCGTTCTTTTATGGATTTACATACATCTTTACACATGCATAATTTCAACTGAGTACAATTTTCTATAGCATATTGTTCTTCTGTAGCGTAGGTAAGTACTACTTAATTACAGTAAGTTAATAGCACAGAGTAAGAGTAAGCTGTTTACTCTGTGTCAATAGTTATTTACATAAAAGTCAGGGAAATGACACATTACTGACGAGGACTTTGGGGCCGAGTACTTTAACTTCCGAGTCAAGTAATGTCATTTTACTGAAGAGTTTTGTATTAAATTTTACCTAAAATCGTTTTTTAATATAAAATTTCATTAATGTCAATCTGTCAGTATAAGCATTTAGCAATGTGACAGGTATGGCCGGTAAAGTGACAGGCGGCATGGAAAGTTGTCGGGTCTGGCCCTGTCATGAAAACTTTAGTTTCCTGACTAAAGTAGGCTTGCAAATGAAGGTTTCATGTGAGAAGATGACGAAGGCTCACTTTTATTCCAATCACCAAGATAGAACTTGAAGGTACCACGAGGGGGGCATCAGATAGAGGATATTTGGTGTACATGCATATTAGAATATCTGAAGATACCCAAGGATATCTGAGAAAACTCCGTAAAATTAACCACGTGATTTCTGCAACCAATAAACGCGCATGCTCAGACTCGACGCGAAGGGTTTTTATTCGTGCATTTTATAGTATTGTGCAAGGGTGTTACGTTCAGAAGGTTAAGTCTTGTAGTTTTATGTACAATATACTACATTTCTCTCAGTAGAGGTTTATAGTTGACATCACATCACGTAAATAGTTAACAAAAATTATTTAATTAATCAGAAACAGTTTTTAGATATGAACTTCTTTCTGAAATATTTTTTATATTATATGTACTCGAGAGCTACATTGAACCCACCCTCAATATGCACTTGTACCATTTTGCAGTTTTGAAAGTTATGTACGAGCGTTGAATGAAAAATAAAGGTTTCATTCAACGGTACGAGGTTATGTGTACCTACTCGTACGTCGAGTAATTATGGGTCTTTTTTAACTTTTTCTGAAATGCAAATTTATACAAAAATTCTTAATGAAGCTGGACGCGCAATAGGAGATGTGACAGGTACCCGATATCCTCAACTTTTTTAGAAATGTGAACTCAGTTCAGCCACGATCTAAAGCTGGAAACACACGATCGAACAGCACGACAAACATGTTCGATCGTGTGTTCGCTACTTTAAGCATCGTATAATGTTCTATTGGCAAGGATACCTGGCTCTCATCCAGGAGGCTCAGGTTCGCTTCCCGGTATTGGAAGTTATGTTTTGCACAAAAATGCATATACTACGATAACTTAGTAGAGTTGAACACGGGGTGATTTGTAAGTTTAAGATTGTCTTAAAATTTTTTTAAAAGCAAACTTATACAAAAACGAATTTGTAACATGAGAGTACGTATGATGTGCGCATGAGCAACGCCACCGTAGTTACTCTCTGTAGTCGTGCATTTTTGTCTATATTCCGTACCTGATTTAAGGTACCGGTTTGAACAAGATTAGGGACGTCTAATTGTTTCCTTTTCATTACCCGTTTTTAGATCGATCTGTTTCATGACGCAGAAAACACGTTGGCAACTGTGTTGGTTTCAAAAGGATGGAAGTCGTGCACATCTTAATCGTGTGAGACTACCTATCAGGCGTATTTCCTGGAAAATGGTAAATTTTTCCGATAGGTATTCTCGCACGATTAGAGTGTTGTGCGCGGGTACACCAACCTGTTGAAACCAACAGTTTCCAACTTTTGTTTTTTTTTGTGCCATACATCGTATAATTCGTAATAAAAAGTACCACTCAATACAGTGTGTACTTTTTTTTACGGGCCGTATAAAAATACAGTTGATGTAGATGGTTTTTCTCCAAAACGAAAGGTTGTATTGAAAATCTCTCAATGGTATCTTGTAGTTGTAGAGCTAAAAAAGTGGCATAGAAAGTTATTCTTTTGTATTCTGCAAATAACATAAGAAAAAAATAAAAACGAAATCTGCAAATTTGGGTTCTTCTGACATTTCTGCTTCCACGTAATTCGGCGGGGAAAAATCGCGAAAAAAATTCAAGTAAAAATGCTCTCGTTACAAGATCAAGAACGAATAATTCTCGATCGTTTTTCGCATGAGTTAGCTTTTTGTTTCTAATTACACGCGGAGTCTGCAGAATTCAATCTGGCTCATTTTGGAAAAAAAACAACACTTTTAGAATGTGTAGACCGAGGTGACACATATGTACAGTATGTCCCCGGATGGACTGAACAAGCGGGAAAACATTTTTAATTTTAACTACGCAAAAATGTCATCCTTTATAAAAATTTTTGCTAGCCTCAAAACCACCTATTCTTAAATAAAAATCTAGATAATCCTTTTAGCAGCTGAGAAAATTACAAAAAAACGCAAAATCTACATCTAAATCTATATCTACTTAATCAATACACCATACACCTCTTAAATAAAAATGAGTCTTGATAAGCTTCTGTTTTTATTATAATTTATTTGTCCCGTTAATAGTTATTTACTTACATATGAGTATGGTAAATCAAGGTTTACGTTAACGAGTGAGATGTTTACTGCCGAAGCGTAGCTGAGGCAGGAATTTCGAAACGAGTAACGTAAACTGATTTGACATACAAATAATGTAAAAATGTAAAATTTCATACTGCTCTATTTCTATTAAAATACCATTTTGATTAGAATGTTGTAGGTACACATTGAAATAAAAGCAAAAGTCGATCACTTGATTTGTTTGATCTGACAGTAGTTTGACAAATATCAATGCATACGTTTAGATGGCTGTCAGTTGCGGTTGCTAGGCAAAATTACCAGACTCTAATCAGTCTGGGAAAGCGGCGATTACTAGATAGTATGAAATAAAAATATTATTTTTCACTCGTAATGCCATAATTAATGTTATTTAGTAATCAAACTGGGTTGAGTGGAAGACCAAGCTGCTACTTGTAGTTGCTTGAACTCACTCCATTTGGGAACATCAAGTGAGGCAGTTCTTAAGTACTCTGTTCTCTTCGAACATCATGTATGATTTTATTTTTGTTTATTTTTATCTTGAACATTGAACATTATATTAAGTTGTTTTCAATAAATGCATTATTATTATTATTATTATCTACAGCGGAAATTTTTCTACGTTGCATGTTTTTGGTTCAATCAGACTATCATTGTATCTTCCATGGCAACCTGATAAGCAATTCAAGTTAAAAAAGACACCTTAGAGCTTAAGAGAAACATTTTATTTTATTCAATGTGGTATCCTCCAACCTCTTGTTCAGTCCATCCGGGGACACACTGTATACTGATTTGAGACTTAGGACAAGATGGTTCTGGCCCTGGCGGTTCTCATTTTACAGCCTCATGGTTTGCGATCTGGCGCGAAATAAATATAATCATTGTATTTATAAACGATATAATTCTGATTGAAACATACATTACAGGTAGGCCATTTACGTAAATGCTTAATTGTCTTGTAAGGATTAATCTGTTCTATTGTTTAAATCAATATAATATAAACAAATCGTTTATAGTTTAATGTAAATTCCATACGTTTTGTGATCAAATTTAAATGTGAAATTAAGCTTGAAGCAGTAAGGAAACAAACTACTACATTAAATCTCGTAATTTACCGCCAAGGGAAAGAATTTCAAGGACATTAAATGGCAAGATTATGGCAATCTTTCAAAATCTGAAAATGTTGCAATAGCGCGCTGTGAAAATTTCACACACTGCTCTTATGCTATTCACTTTGAAACACTCAATGAAAAAACCCATTAAACTCAGTTGCATGATTTAATTAAAATTCGCAAGGAATTTAAGGAATAATCACAATTTAGTTGTTTTTTGCGAGCTTCTCAAAGTTATGTATTTAATTTATTTTCAGAGAAAAAGAGGAATGTCTTTGTATTGTAAAGCACTTCGATAAATGCGAATTAAAATTTAATTGGCATCATTCAATTTAATAGGATATGTTTACAAGGAATTGTATTGTAATTAGCTAAATAAAGGCCGGCAAGTGGAAATGGTACAGCTGATACTGGATTGCATAGATGCCAGAAATTTAGCGAGGGTAAATTTTTACAAATTGTGTCATTGGAAAAATATATTTAAATTTTCCATAATGATCAATATTTTTTGACACCCTTGCCTCTTTGGCAAAGTAGCTTAATTTCCAACAATTCGATTTAAACCCGGTTGTACACCGTCAGTTGAGATTAACTGACAGATTTCAGAAACACGATTGGCCATCTTGCAAAATATTAGCCAATGAAATCCTTTAACCAACATTTTAACTATAAACTGAAATGTAAACTGACATTATACAACTGGGCCTTAGGGAGTATTCTTTTATGGCAGCACTTTTTAATTTTACTTATTTGTACTAAGACATCTATTTGTTTCATTTTTATTGTTCCATTTGCATCCTATGGATCCGTGTTTACCACCCGCACGTTATTGAGGTATTGCATTGGGGTAAACAATGATCCCCACTTTTTTACGGAAATACACGTTTTGAAGCACCAGGAATCCTAATCAAACATCGATGATGTCGGTCTGTCTGTACTTTGGTACACATATTCTTAAACATAAAAGGGCGGAATCGCGCATGCGCAGGTGTGCGAGTGGTGTCTGCTAACCACAGCATATTTTTAAGATACATATATTATAGCATTGTTTAAATGAAAGTATTTAAACAATAATTGAATTTTTTTATTCAATTCTGTGAAAAATTAGTCTTGTTTGATATTTTTTCCAACAAATTCTTTGCGCCCGTTTTCTTCTTACGTCTATTATGGTACCTACTACTGAATATTTATATTACTTGAGTGAGATGTGGTTTCCACATTTTATTCAAATTCTTATTACGCTCCTGTGGTTGGTCTAACTCAATTGTGTTTAATCTGTATTGATTAAATTGCGATGTAAAACAATTTCATTATTACAATACAAGGTTACAGCTACTTAAAGCCATAGTAGGTAGAAAATCAAAATTGAAAACTATTCAGTAAAAGTAGTCATAAAATAAAGTGCGAAAAGTCGAACTTTATTTTTATTGTTTTAATTAATTGAAACACACACTTATTTTCGTATTTATTTACAGTTTCAAGATCAAGCTCACATGGCGGCGGTACCAATAATCTACCACCCTTATTATTCCACAACGTCCACGGTGACAATATCCGCATCTCACGCGATGGAACGGTTGCAAGGCGCGTTGAAAGTTTCTGCAAAGGGATCGCCTTTAGTTCGCGTCCGGTTAAAGTGAATGAGAAAGTAAGTGTATGAGTTATTAGCCTCTTATATGTCTGACATTTTAATGTCTTAGGTGTGCATAAAGTTCTTGGAGATCTCCAATAACTGGAGTGGAGTGATACGCTTTGGATTCACCTACAACGATCCAAGTACTCTTAGATATGGTCTTCCGAAGTATGCTTGCCCTGATCTCACGAACAAGTCTGGCTATTGGGCAAAAGCGCTTGCCGAGCGATTTTGCAGCCAAAATACTCTTCTGTTTTATTACGTGACGTCGGCGGGCGATGTTCATTTTGGTATTAACGGCGAGGAGAAGGGAATCTTCTTTGGAGGTGTAGAAACTAGAGGCCCACTTTGGGCGCTTATCGATGTGTATGGCAACTCGACCGCTGTAGAATTTGTCGACATTCGACATCAATTAAACAACAATCGTCGTAATCTTGTGCTCAACAGTTGTGACACAACACCTGAAGAAATAGATCGCATTGTGTACCCCATGCAGGGGTTGAATATACAACGCGACGAAGAAATGAATGTACCACCCCTAAGATATCAACCACCTTCACTAAACTTTGCACCTGTTTCTCTTCATCGCACTAGAGGACGCAATGTGAGATTTAATAGCAATCGTAATATCGCTGCTAGAATTGATACGGAATTCTGCCAAGGGTACGTTTTTACGCCGAGGCCATTGCAGCTAGGAGAACGAATTGTCATACAAGTCATATCGACAGAACCGATGTTTGAAGGCTACCTAGGTCTCGGATTGACTTCATGCGACCCGGCCAATCTCCAAACATCCGATTTACCAGACGATTCCAACTTTCTACTCGATCGACCAGAATACTGGGTGATTAGCAAGGATTTTGCTCGCCATTTAAATCGTGGTGATGAAATCAGCTTCTGCATAGCACCAAATGGTGAAGTACAAATTAGTAAGAACGGTGGAAACTCTTCAGTAGTCATACATGTTGATCAAACTTTGCGTTTGTGGGCGTTCTTTGATATTTACGGATCGACACAACGTATACGTGTCCTCAGCTGCCCACCCTCTCCTGTCCGTAACCCAGAGCGACGCATAGTCCAATCTGATTCTGTCAATGGCATTGCAGTTTTGTCTGTTATTTTGCCTTCGAATCATACAAACGTTGTGAGTCCTCAAGCAGTTTCTGGAAATGCTCACCACTCATCGCAGAATTCCGTTCATAGTCAAAATAACAATAACAACCACGCTAGTCATTGCTTAGTTGCACCCGTACCACAATCATCCTCTCAACAACACGCACCTATACCCACAGGAACCATGTTATCCGGCTACAGCAGCACTTACATTGAGGTAAATATACATTCTTATAATTAAAAAGCGGATTTCTATGCACTCAAATGTGCATCAATTTACTTTTCATTTGATTAAAATAGTAACTACCTAACTAACAATAATCAAAATTTGTTTGTCCATTTTGAAATTTACCTTAGGTCTGAACTCAATCTTAAATCATTGAAGCCCAATAGAACATTTTTGAATTTTGTAAATATTTACACTGTCATGAAGTAGCCAATAGAATTCCACCAATAGATTTTAATTCTGCTCAGAGAATTTAAAACATGAAATTCCTACATTTATTAGATCTTTTCAAACGTGATACCAGCATTTATTTTATCACACAATCAACCTTTCTTAACTAAAATAAAAATGCCAAAATAATGATTTAATAAATACTTCAAACCACCTTCAACTCAATATATGAAGATTACAATCTATTGCTAATTTCCAAACAGCAATATTTATTCATTTTATATTACTATGCCTTAAAACTTAACATTTCTAATATATACACACATTAATGCAATTGTTCAAAATATACCCTTAACGAACTTGTATATTAAGCTCATCAGCCGAAAAAAGGTCCAAAATTTAACTGCGAACAACATGCATTTGCACAAAAATCCTGTCTCTACTTATAATTAAAGGCGATATTTATTGTTACAGCCGATCTCTGCAAATAGTGTCTACTCCACATTACAAGCTCGGGGAGATCACGAACGTTTGGGGATCGGTGGTGCCGGTACAGAGTGTACAATTTGCTACGAACATCCTATAGATTCAGTACTATACATGTGCGGTCACATGTGCATGTGTTATGAATGTGCTTTACAACAATGGAGAGGGAAGGGTGGAGGACATTGCCCATTGTGTAGAGCAATAATAAGAGACGTTATACGCACATATAAATCATGAGTTCGATAGAATAATGCCTAAATATTTCTTTGCTGGGATATTATTGTGCATTTTCATGAATATGTTTTGTTAATGGGATGAATGTCGTATTTTTGAAATGTATGTTTCCAAGTTGTGAATTATTTCACTCGTTAATGTCTCTCAATTTTGATTTTAAAAAAATGGAAAAACTAAAACCCACTATAACTGAAGTTATTAAGAAGTGCTTCCACTTTACAATTACTGCCTACAAAGAGATAGTTTAGAATGCGTTACAATAGTTAAAGACTGATACGGTTTGTTTGTTGTAACTTCTGTAACGACTCGTATGTTAATTACTTGTATAAGTTTATCATTGATCGAAGTTTACATTTACCAAAGAAACCACTAAAGTGTATTTTAAGGGGAGCCACCCCACTATGGTGAATAAAGTTAGTCAACAGTACGGAAATAGTCAACTGCGATAGCAGTTTAAACAATTATTTATTTAATTTATCATAAATTTGTCATCACTTAAATGACAAGAATGGGCATTCGATGAGTAGGCTAGGCCATGTTAACATTCCTTAAATCTGTTACAATGCCAGTGTTTTTTTGTTTAATTTTTAGGATTGGTCATTCATAATACTACTTGGCCCCCCATTGTAATTGCTCATTTATTTTGTGCTCAATATTCTTTTACACTTTTGAGTAGGAGCGTTACAAGGTGGGAGCTTGAAAGAATTATAGTTTCTAGTCAATAAGAATGTACTGATACTAGAATCGTATTTAGTTTGCTACAAATTCTTGATGTAAATAAAATAAAGATGTTATATATTGTCTCATAAAGTTTTTATTTATTGTTTTTTACACAGTGTTTAGAATAGGACAAGCTTTAATTTTGTTGTTGCATAGGGGAAATGCAGAATCCGGAATGTGGGTACTATTAATTGTACTATCCTCTGTACCTACAGTGGTATTAGTCATGCCACAAATATACACATAGAGCGTGTGATTATGGTATGTACTCATTTGGAATCTTGAAGTATGGAAAAGGAGTTTTAGCTCGGGAATGATAAGACCCAGTCAACCAGAAGAAAAACCTGCAGACAACAGTAGTTTTACAATGTAACAGAAAATTCTCTGCAAAAGGATTTTATCACTTTCTTACATAAACCGAGCAGAACCATAATGCTACAGTATTTAGACGAAAAAATTTCTTCTTCCGCATGTGTAAGAAAATGATTTAAATCCACAAAAAATGATTCAATTGAAAATTGAGATGCCACAATGCAGTAGAGAACAAGTCAATCATAGCCTTTTTTAGAAAATGGTTCTTTTCCTGGGAGTTTGAATATGGTCTGGCTGAGAGAGTATTGTACGGTACCTACTTGGCAAGGCAAATTGCACTGTCTTTAATTTTCAATGCCATTGATACGCTTACGGAAGCCAGCCCACTAAGAAATTAAAAGTAAAATGTTTGCTACCCATCTGATGTAAAATTGGGATCAGATGTGGCCTTCTATCAGTTTCCTGTCCAAGACCTATTGTACCCTCTCGCTCCCTTACAACGTCAATATTTTTGAAGAAATTTAGCAGTTCTGGGCGCATCTTCATTCCCCTGGCATTGACCTGCTGACCAAAGATTCAGTATTCTTCATGTAATTCTTTCGGAATGGCTTTTATTTCATTTTCAACTGTTACATGTGCAATTCCACATACCTGTTGGAATATAACGTGGAAAGCTGTTAAGGTGTCATATTTTAAAAAAGCAAAAAGGAAACAAATTTTCCTGGCGTTATTGGCTAGATATTAACTTTACGAACTTATAGAAATTTTGGAAATTGTTCCAACTTTATTTAGAGATAAGTTATCTTGGAAAAACGACTTCAAAGTTTACCTCAACAGCGCGAAAAAATAGCAAGCGTCGCGCCGTTTGTTTTATACAGATAGTAATTTGGCAACTGACCACTGGCAACTTTACATACTCTGTTCCGTACGTACTGTCATAGAGTAAATAACGTGTTTATGGTACTGTCCAGCCTGACTATCTTTTATTATAAAGGTTTTCCTGTTCCATAATAGTTATTAAGGTATCAAGGGCGTTATGAACTAAATAACGCCCCAGGTCAACAGTGTAGAACCCGAGGGCCTCCGGCCCGAGGGTTATACGTTGACCGTGGGCGTTGTGTTCATAACGCCCGTGGTGCCTTCAACGTTTTATGTCATACCTACTTGATGATTTTCCAAGAATTAGCGGTGCCAGATGATTAAAAGAGATGATAATGAGACTCATCAAAATTAAGTTATCCATGGTCATAACCGAGGTCGTAACTATGGAGATAGATATTATATTTGTCAAAGTCAAACATTCTAAAAACTGCCTGAAAAATGGCAGACGAAGCGTCTCATTTACCGGCACACGTTCTTGCGCGAGCCGCAAAACCGAATGAAGCCATAGTGCCACAAAAATCGAAATCCTCTTATGAAAAAGCGTACGCTGTTTTTGCAAATGGATGGTGAGTAATTCTGTAGAGACAATAAACGAAACCGTTATATTGGTTTACTTCCAGGAGTCGGTATGTTTAAGTCTATGGTTTAAGTAATTTTATTAGTCATTAAACGGAAAGGTGATTTATGTCATACTTGATTATTATTCAGTTATAATAATCCTAAATCAAGATACATTAAATGACAAATAATGCACTCCACCATGACGACCCCAATTATGCGTAGCAACGGGCGTTATTTCTATAACGCCCAAGGGCGTTATTTCTGTACATCCTATAAATATGGAATAATGAACTTTTTATTTTCAACAACTAAATAAAACGAACTGTGTTGATGTCGCATTATCCTACTGTTATTTTGAAGTAAAAAGAACAATTCTGGGACTGTCCAGAGAAAACCGCACCAGACCCATGCATTTTCTTTCCTCTTTGTACATCAGATACTGCGGATCAGGTGCTTCTGTAAGGAAGGCGACTATCTGTTCGCAAGTAAGGATTTTTGATTTTTTTGGACGATAGCTTTCCTGAACTTGTTTTAAATATCCTTGTAGATGCACAAATTTTTCGAAACTCTTAATCTGCTTCTTTACCATTAACTCTTTACGTAGAGCATTGAAAATTTCGTCCAAAGCGAATTGGGAGAAAATGACTCTGAGTGTAAACACTTTAACAACATCGGGCGGAGGCATTAATAGGAAAAGTTCTGCTGAGAATAGGTACCGATTGTAGCGTTACTGCCAAGAGCAAGTGATATTCGGATGTCTCACTCCACTTCAGCACCTACTCCCTCGTTTTGGTAAGGAATTCGCGTCCACTGTCTGCAAACGTAGAAGGAATAATTTTTTTGACCTAGGTGTCATCTGCTGATTGATGTTTTTGCAACCAAGACGTTTTACTTTTCCGGGTGGCATTTGGTAACTATCATTGTATTTATAAACGGTATTACCAAACAGCAAACAATCATCTTCAATGTTAATGTTCGGACGAAATTAATAATAATAATAATAATAATAATGACCTTTATTCACATATTATATACAAAAGTAACAACACAAAAATGAAAAGTAAGGCATAACGATATACCAAATATATAATAGTGAAAGGGTGAAGTTCAGACTAATTGGTCTGCTCTTCCACTTTACCCCAATATACACTTCATTTTTTTTATGGCGAAATGAGTGATGTTTCTCTTAAATAAAACGGTAGATATACCTGCGTTTGTTAAAGAAATGTGAAAATGAAACTACATATAAAAATGTAGAAAAAACACAATAAAAGAAACTTAAAGAGTTAAAAGAACTGGTTAACATTGGATTTGACTTCTATAAAGTAAAAGTCGCGTTTGTGTTTTAAAAGGCTTCAAGGAAAGATTTTTGATAAAAGCTGACAACGAGTTGTATTGTTTTGCAATTTGATAAGAAAAAAACCCTTCGAAAAGATGATACCTATGAGCTGGAATAGTCATAAGTCCTTTGTTACGTAAATTGAGATCGTGTACGTCTGTACGGAAAGTAATTTTATTATAAAGACACTGTGGTTTATGAGTTAAAACGATTTGATGACACATATACAAAAAGTGAAGGGAACGGCGATTTAACCACTTTATTTCAGACATCTTATGGGAGACATGGTCAAATTTTCTCAAACAGAAAATGAACCGTAGACAAGAATTTTGCACTCGCTGTAGTCTTTTCCTGCTGGTTCCATCCAAGCAAGGTCCATATACACAATCTGCATAATTAAAATGAGATAGAACTAACACATTCATTAGTTTTACTTTGGTATCAAAGTTAAAGTTGTATCTGTGACTATACAAAGATTTTAGACTGCTGAAAGCGCGCTGAAGCATAGGTTTATATACCTTTTAAAACGAAGATCGCTATCCATGATTATAGTCCTAAGTTCTTGTGTTCCGTTTTTATTGGAATGACGTGATTGCCAACATTTAGACAAATCTGCTACTGAACATTGTTTCGGTGGTGAGCCTTTCCGAACACATGCGCTACAGATTTAGACGGATTAATAATCAGGGAGTATTTTGTGGATGTCTCAAATAAGTTATTTAAATCTCTGGTAAGTTTATCTAAAGCAAGATCTACGTCAGAAGGTGGAAATGAGAGATATAATTGTGTATCATCTGCACATGTGATGTTTGCATTTATTTATGCAATTTGGTAAGTTAGCATGTGTACATAGTGTAAAATAAAGGGCCGAGTATGGAGCCCTGTGGAACCCCCGAATAAATTTTCCTTTCTGACGACAGTGAGTCTTGAATTTTTACTCTTTGAGTTCTATATCTGTTAAAAAGCTAGTTGTCAAATGCCTTACATTACATCCCGATTGGAGTTAATTTCGTCCCATCTGTACGTGGACAAACCTCGAGAGTGAATGAATTAAACACGTCTATCTAAGACAAACGATTGGGGTAAACCGAATCCAGCATTTCTAGCAATACCTATTAACATCACTATAGTTAGATAGTTTTATTGCTGTTTTGAAATTGAATCAGTAGTTACTAGTCTACTAAATATTTATTAACTCAAAAGAGAGCTAAAAATCATTTTGATTATGTTCTCATGAATTTTGCGAACATTTCTAGACGTGTAATTCGATCATAATGTTGTTTATTTTTGAGTTTAACAGGGGGGACGAAAGGAGGCACGTTTATCTCACCTGCTTCAACTCACATGTCATTTGTGTTTCTTCCAAGGAAAATCACCTGATTTTTTAAAACTATTACGGATAAGCAACGCTTTTAAAAGTAATCAAAACCGTTAGCCATTAGTCTAGTAAAGTTTATACCCTATTTACCTAAGAACTGCAGTCCGAATTAAAAGTTTCGTTTTGCGAGGTTTTAACTTACATGGTCATCCAGCTAAGGAAACGCTAACATTCTATAGTTCTATCTATCGATATTCCGTCCCATTGTATATTGTTTTGTTTGTTAGCGTTTTATAAAAATAACAGAATAAAAATTCAATGGTTGAACATAAATTTAATACCTAAATACATCATATCCATGGTGACGCAACTACTATGTAAGTATGTACCTAATTCAAAAATTCGCAGTCGTTTTATTTCAGTGAGGTGTGGTGTGATATACCTAGATTATTTTTGTATAAATCTCAATTTAAAACGTTTTTGAATATTTTTAATTTTGTAAAATGTCCAAGAATTTGTTTACCTACTATTTATGTCATTCTCGTAATTTTCTCCAAGCCCGTAGGTATTCGTTTTTCGATTTAATTTTGTTGTAATTATTTTATTTATTTCGCAATGCTCGTTTTATGTGTCCATCAATTTATGCCCAATAGTATAGGTGCCCACATAAATTTTGTTTATCAATAATTAGGTACCAATAGCACGAACCATGCATAAATCCTTTTGAATATGTGTAGGTACCTATTGGTCACTCCGAAAATAATTTCTAATGAATGGAAGTAGGTATAGGTAATTGTCCACCTATAAGACAACGAAATGGTCGTCTGAACTTCGAAGTAGTTATATATTGCCATACTAAGATTGTATATATGTTTGAGTAACGTGATGTGTAAAAGTAATGCAATAAGTACCCACACAGATAATGTTCATTATAAATATATCGTCACAGGGGATCTGATGCTTACACTTTATGGACGTTTGCCAAATATTGAGAAACTATGTACATATTCTTAATATTTTTAACTTTAGTCATTTTTATTACATGGCGGATGCATGAATTGTTTATTTATGTAGTAGAGATTCCCGAAAGACCAGCGGGTGGAAATATAAAAGCAGAACATCTTCCAAATTGGCAATTAACGTTCAAGGTTTCCTTTTTGCAATAAATATTTATCCCTAAAGTCACAAATAATTTCTGTATCAATGACCTTAGTGAAAGCCGAACAGTATTAAAAACCCCACCGTCTACGCCTACTTAAAGTATAGTTACTAGGTTAACTAAGCCGTCTCGACGCCAGTATAACTCAGTGGTTTGGGGAAAGTGGCCTACACAATTAACACTAAGCACAAGGTACATTTCTATATTCAGTTTTCGCATTACACCCTTAAATAATGTCACGTGCTCTATAAAATTACTAACAATAATATCATCAGACAGCCACCATATATCCTTAAACTATAATTTAGCAAAATGTGCACAAGTGTAGCGATTTCTACATAAATTTTAGGAGTTATTTTTGTTAGCTATTTTAAGCAACATCTTCGTATCAAATGTTCTGGGTATATTTTCATCCATTTCAAATTTTGCAATATTTTTTTTTATTGTACGTTTTTACACATTAGGTACTACTGTGGAAAATAACGAAACATTTAGTACATCATGCGGCATAAGCTGTCGCCAAATTTGGGTTAGGTGCTCGATTTCAGTTTATATAAAGATAGGTAGACTAGACAGTATAAACTATTTGGAGGATTAAGAATTTAAAATTGTCTAAACCAATAAATGCTTTGGCGACCGACATTAATATTTTAACGACAGCTTACAGACATTAAAGTGACTAATTTACTGTCTAGTTTATAAATTACTGATTTGTGATCATTAATATAATTGAAAGTTAGATGATGGCTATGAAAAATGGTTTTTACCACTGAAGCCGTCGAAAAAAGTTGTAGTAGATACTAGAAAAGTGGAGTGTACTGATAACATACAGGATTCAACAATACTTATTGATTTTTTTTCATTGCCAAGTATGTGCACAAAGGTTTTCCTTAGGTTAATTTTAAAAAACCTAAACTATATGGAAGGGGAAGAAGTCAAAATAAACCTGCTTTAGCAATCTTTTTGTAGTGACTAAATTGATAATGGGTTTTGCACTTTAATTTACAATAAACAAAGTGTGAAAGAGCAAAGACTATTAGTCTTTGAGATTATGACATTCTCATCCTTGGTATTTATGAATAGTGTTCCCAAAATTAATTATCCCCTATAATTTCAATCTCTGTGTGATCCTTGGCTGGTGTATCATATTTAACGGTGAAGGAAACGGAAATTGCCAAAAGCGAGGAGGGTAAATAAATGAAAACACTTTTGAATTTAAATTATAAACAAAGGTTTGTTTATTAACATTCCGTGTGTGGGCAACACTCTCTAAAATTAGTGATTGTATCAGCTTTAAAAAGTTAATCTAACAGCCAACTCTGGCACGAAGGTTTGTTCAGATACATGTTACAAAAAATTCATTCAATTATAAATTGGCGGTGCTTCATTGTCCTTCAATTTACGTACTTACGGTGTGGGTGAAAAAAGTGTAGCAAGGCAGTGATCGAAGTAAATGACAAAGTAATCAGTTTCTCTACTATAATTGAATTTTTGTAAGGTTTCGTTATGGCGTTATAGGTTTTTACCGTTAAGTGTTTAAGTCCTAGAATATAGGTGTGAAAGAGGCCTGCACGTGAAGCCAATTACATACTTACATGGTAATTTCCCAAAGGGTTCGAACCTGAGTTTGAGAATGGAGAAAGAATTAAGACATAAAAGCAAATAAATAAGAAACTCCTCTGAACAATACAGCCTCATTGGAATAAAATCGCCTACCTACCAATTTTAGACCTTTTGACATCGACCTGCTGCTTCAAAATTTAAATCCCAAATGTACCATCATGATACAAATCTAAACAAGTTATAAATCAGCATATGCATGATGAATTTTTGGTAATACAGATCAGTAGGTATTTTATTAGTAGACTTGTTTAATAGTATATTATATACCAAGGGACTAAAGTGTTTGTTTTAATCCCGAGGGTGCAGATTGTAAAAACTTAATTGTCAATATCTTGAAAATGTTGGAGGAAGGTACCTACGCAACGCAACGCAACCGGTTTCAAAAAATGCGCTTTATTTATTTATTTATTCGCCAAAATCAGAATTCGAAACCTCGCTTTCTTCTCAAATGCAAAAGGTCGGACGGACACAAATACAACAAAACCAATAGCCGTACTATTTATTTGTGTTTATGAAAGAATTTAAGACCAGGAGCTTGAGGTCCATTCTTGGGAACTATTATGCCAGCGTGACAGATCATAACTATAATGATGATTGCTGAGGAAAGGATCACATTTTCTTTACTGGATGCTAATCCATATCCTCCATATCTACGCTTTTTTTTTAAACGCGCTTACTGTCCCTTACAGTAATCATCTGTACTGGGGAAGGGCCCATTGAACGTATAGGTTAGGTATGAGTACGGAATACTGGTCAGGAAAGGAAGATTCAATGTTCTTCCTCAAAATATTCCAAGAGTCGTCAGAGATTAACTTTTTGCGGGATAACTTTGGAAAGTGGAAATTGGGTATAGAACTTTTCCCAGTATACGATTTCATTTATATGAGTATACGGACGATTTCATGATGATAACGATGATTGTAGTGATAACACCATTTTCCTTTACTGGTGGAGGGGATTCCAAAGCTGTTCGTCTCCATCGACTCCCGAATACATGCTTTTACCCCAAACGATGTGTTGCCCTTATAATCATCTCGTATATTTCGGGCAGGAAATATTTATCGTAGCACCAGGGCCATGTGGTGTCATTCTTTAAGGTATCAGGAGAGTCTTCAATGTTTAACGTTTTACGAAAGATATTATTTAAAAAACTGTCAAACAGTCTTTGGATATGATTTTTGGTAAAATCACACGATTTAATTAGATACCTAATAATTTTGATCCAAAACCGTCCAATAAGGAAGTTATACAGGGTGGTGCCTAGCCTCGTGCCTAGCGCAACGCAGCATAGGGATTTCAATGTTTAATTTCTTTATAGTCAATATAGCTCCCCTAATTATTTTAGAGCAAAAGTCTAAATACGTTTTTTTTAGAGACAAAAATACTGCATCTGTTCATACTTATAATTTTCCATTTTTCAAAACCGTAGAAATCGACAAAATAAAAAATTGCATTTTTATAAATCAGTGATGCTTTGGAATCTTTTAACAAACTACAAGCGCATCGCATCTAAAAGCGCGGTTTAGACGCTACGATCTTGGCTTCGATAAATCGTAACGATCTGATTGTCCAATTTATCGTTCAATAAATCGAAAGAGTGCGTATACTGTTTACATGTAACGATTTCTTGTTCCAATCTCATTGTCGATCACGGTTTAATACAGTTTTTATTTTTTTACTTTTCAACTTGTCTTTTGGTTTTGTCCACTAATATAAATTATACTCGCATTTTATTGCTTACATTGCTTGCTTACAATAGAATCTTAATCTCGATTATGATTTATGAGTAGCCATGTGTCGCTAAATATTTTTTTTGGGTGGCCAAACTTGATCGCCACTCGCCAAATGTAAAACGTGTGCGCTAGAGACAGTCCAAGTAGCCCAAATGGATACAAAAATGGTTCACGTCGGCAACATTAAGCGCGGTTTAGACGCTACGATAAATTGTAACAATTTATCGTAACGATTCGATCGTTACGATTAATCGTTGCGTGTGAACAGAGGATTGTAGCGATTTATCGGAATTGGAATTGGATTGGATGGTTGATGGTGCCGGCTTCAATTTCTGCGAATCGTAGCGATAAATTGGAACGTGTAAACAATAACAGCGATTTATCGCTACGATTTGTGACTAATGTTGCGACGTGACCATTTTTGTATCAATTTGGGCTACTTGGACTGTCTCTAGCACACACGTTTTACATTTGGCGAGTGGCGATCAAGTTTGGCCACCCAAAAAAAAATATTTAGCGACACATGGCTACTCATAAGTCATAATCGAGATTAAGAGTCTATTGTAAGCAAGCAATGTAAGCAATAAAATGCGAGTATAATTTATATTAGTGGACAGAACCAAAAAACAAGTTGAAAAGTAAAAAAATAAAAACTGCATTAAACCGTGATCGACACTGAGATTGGAACAAGAAATCGTTACATGTAAACAGTACGCACTCTTTCAATTTATTGAACGATAAAACAATCAGATCGTTACGATTTATCGAAACCAAGATCGTAGCGTCTAAACCGCGCTTTACACTTTCCAATTTATCGCTACGATTCGCAGAAATTGAAGCCGGCCGCCATCAACCATCCAATCCAATTCCAATTCCAATAAATCGCTACAATCCTTTGTTCACACGCAACGATAAATCGTAACGATTCGATCGTTACGATAAATTGTTACAATTTATCGTAGCGTTTAAACCGCGCTTAAGTTATCGTTGTTTGACGTCGAACGATTTTCATATTTAATTCTGTTTCAACTGTCCGACGCAAGAAAAAGCGTCTATGGGGTAATGTTTTTTTTAGAGAATGTATGCTGCCTCTGCATCAGATACTATTTGTTTATCATTTTCCGGAATCAGAGTACCTACATAATCGAAGAGAAAAAAACTGATTTGAAGAAGATTTGTTCCTAAACTTATATTCAGATTTTCCGCTACTGCAGCCAAAACGTTGAATGTATTTTCGTTTTCCTGATGGTTTTGACGGACATTTTGAACGTTATTGCACTTGCAGTTCTTTAACTAATATATAAACAAGTATAAATTTAATATACCTACTAGTCCAGTCAAATTATCATAATACCTTGCATCAGATGTGTCATTTCTATTTTTTTTTCAAATTGTTAGGCTGAGTATGGATGTCAAAAATCCAAGTTTTCGACATCCAAAGACCTGTGCGAGCAACGCAGCACTCGCATTATTTTTAGGTTTTGGTTAGTTTTAGTTCTCAAGGACAGATTTTAAAGCAATTACTGTCCTATACTTTTTTAAACTAGGTAGACAAAATTTGTGACAATTCAAGCCCTTAACTGGCTCTGTAAGTCTAATAGTTTTGGAGATACAATGTTTCAAAAATTCGTAAATTCTTCAGTTTTAATCAAATTTGCCTTTTTTCGCATAAAAACCTCATGAACATTTTTATAATTTTGTTCGTTTGGGGGGTCTTTGTGGTGAGGAGTCTCCATAAATCGGCACAGAAAGAGCTAGAATGTTGATATCCTCTGGATCCCCAGCATCTCCCATGATAAGAAAGTTGTCATCTTCTTCTTCAGCAAGATCATGCTGTTGCATGGATTGCGAAATCTGTGAATTTTTTCCTTTTGCCTGACCTTGCTCGACAAGGGACACCGATTATAGAAGATCTGTGACAGTAGCAGAAAGCTTACTCACAACACTATGGTTTGAATGAATAACGCATCATATATAAACATGGATATTTTTCCACAAAGACAAAAATCAATATTTAATTTGCTTTCATTATCCGCAATTTTTAGCACTTTTTCAACAACAAGTTTATTACAACTCACGACTTACGACAATTCATCGTGCATATTTGGTAAGTTTAGTTTCTGCGAAGAAAAAACGCAAATTTTGATAAAACTTGTAAAACTAATAAATTTACCAATAGTTGAAGCGTCGTATCTCGGGAACTATTAGACTTGCGGAGATCATTAAGGGCTTAAATTGTCAGAAATTTTGTCTAGCTCAAAAAAGTATACGAGAATAATTGCATTAAAATCGGTTCTTCAGGAGTAAAACTTACAAAAACCAAAAAATGGTAAGAAAAATGACATATTTTCAAGTGATGTGTCGCTCGCACAGGTCTTCCAATGTCGAAAAGTTGGATTTTTCACATCCATATTGGTCCTAATAATTTAAAAGAAAAATTAGAGATAACATATCTGATGCACGGAATGCTCATTTTTGGTCTAATTTGACTGTACTATACGTCAAAGGCAAATAATGAAACGTGATCGCTGTTTTTTTAGGCAATTCCAAGGCATATTTGATTTATTGTAAATTGAACCTTTTTATTTTGTCGATTTCTACGGTTTTGAAAAACGGAAAATTATAAGTAATAGTATGAACAGATGCAGTATTTTATTCTCTAAAGAAAACGTATTTAGACTTTTGCTCTAAAATAATTAGGGGACCTAGTAATTGACTATAAAGAAATTAGCTAGGCACCACCCGGTATTTTAGTGGAAAATTACACATTATCCACCAGTGGATAATATTTTGACTCACTTAAATAAATAACAACAATTCCACGGAAACCTAGTCTTAAGTGCCTTCAATTTGATTCATGTAATGAATTTATAATTCTACATAACTATACAGGGTCATTCTTGACGAGCGTCAGTTAGAAAGATATGGAAAACCTTTGAAAATTAAGCTGAACTGATAAGCCCTTTAAGGGTTTTGGCACATGATGAATTGAACTAAAATATTTTCAAAATGGCGCCACTTCCGGAAATACCGGAAGTAGCCATCAACTTTGTTGTTTTAAATAGGGGCCCCCTATTTTTTCTACATTTTCGGATTCTACCTCGAATTTGGAGTACAACGATACCCCATAGTTGACCCTTTGCTCCAAGGGCTTCGCCGATATTCAAGTTTTTATGTCAAAAATTGAATTTGCAGGGGTAATTTTAAAAATTTATTATTCGAAAACGGTGAGAGATATTGCAAAACAGTTTTCAATGCTTTATTAAGGAAAGATCAAATTTTCTTATGGTATGCGTAACCGTCTAAAAAAGTGAGACTACGTCACTTTTCAAAGCTCTCAACTTTTAAACTTTTAAACATCCGTAACTCCATTTTTTCAAATGGCACCCCCCATTTTGTTCTTCACCCTTGTTTTCCTTTTTCCCAGACCTTTAATTTGATGCAAAATTTCAAAAGCTGCTTCAAACGGTTTCCGAGATATTCCATGTTTTAGTTACTTCTTGTGGAAATTTGATAAAAAAATTAAATCTCTTGATGTTATTCTTTTGTTTTTATTATGATAATGTTTAAACGTCAAATTTTCGCTGCTTTTCCTGGCAGCTATTCGATTACATTCACCGTGTATTAATATTAAATTCAAAAAATCTTCATTAGTGTAACCCAAACGAGCCATTATTGACGAGAAGTATAAGTTCAAGCAGCAAAAATTTGACGTTTAAACATTATCATAATAAAAACAAAAGAATAACATCAAGCGATTTCATTTTTTTATCAAATTTCCACAAGAAGTAACTAAAACGTAGAATATCTCGGAAACCGTTTGAAGCAGCTTTTGAAATTTTGCATCAAATTAAAGGTCTGGGAAAAAGGAAAACAAGGGTGAAGAACAAAATGGGGGGTACCATTTGAAAAAATGGAGTTACGGATATTTAAAAGTTTAAAAGTTGAGAGCTTTGAAAAAGTGACGTAGTCTCACTTTTTTAGACGGTTACGCATACCATAAGAAAATTCGATTTTTCCTTAATAAAGCATTTAAAATCGTTTTGCAATATCTCTCACCGTTTTCGAATAATAAATTTTTAAAGTTACCCCTGCAAATTCAATTTTTGACACAAAAACTTGAATATCGGCGAAGCCCTTGGAGCAAAGAGTCAACTATGGCGTATCGTTGTACTCCAAATTCGACGTAGAATCCGAAAATGTAGAAAAAATAGGGGGTCCCTATTTAAAATAACAAAGTTGATGGCTACTTCCGGTATTTCCGGAAGTGGTGCCATTTTGAAAATATTTTAGTTCAATTCATCATGTGCCAAAACCCTTAAAGGGCTTATCAGTTCAGCTTAATTTTCAAAGGTTTTCCATATCTTTCTAACTGACCCTCGTCAAGAATTACCCTGTATAAAAACATACTAACCCATTGAGCGGTTTTGAATAAAATGTTGTATTTGGCTTGTGTGCCATTCGTTCTTTATCCACTTTAGAAATTATTTGTCATTGATTAAATTCAGTATTTCAAAAAACACGCTACCTATTTGCAGAAAAACAGCTAATTTATTTCGCAATTTTGAGAGTACTATCATATGAATTGCAATAAAATGTTTAGTGACCGTGCATTAAGTGACTTACTAAAGTCTTACCTTTTGGTTTGAAAACATTTAATAAACCGTTACTGTGAATGCAACAGAATCAGAAGGCAGATTTTAAGACTGAGACTAAGTACTCAATTGTCATTTTGGGATCTGATGGTAGCTCATATGAAATCATTTTTACAATCTTTGTTATAAGGTGAGATTAACCGAATTTGACGTAAGGATTTATTTTTTTTTGCTGTTTGTAAAGTTTCATTATTCAGAAAAAAGGTGATTCTCAGGTCTACAAATTGCAAATTTGATAAAGAATCCACCCGCGAAATTTCATCGTAATCGGTCCATCCCTTCTCTTTTAAATCGATGGACATGAAGCTATTTAGAGAGCGAACGGACGGACGGACGAGCGAGGGAGCAATCGGAAGATTGGCAAAAAGCATAAACGTTACGCTTAACAACTCGACGCGAAATCGAGCAGGAAAATACCATGTCACATGTCTACAATGTATATAGATAGATACATAAAATTTGGAATTGTTTATGAAACCTTCACAATGTTACAGCTGCTCTTATATATGCTAAAGTCAGCTTTTTGAAATTATACTGAAAGTTGTAATGGACACCACACCGCTCCAATTGTTCAAACTGTTTAAAGATATATTGATATTGAACTATGAATAAATATATTGCTTTTCAACGTATTTCTCCGGCAGATTTTTATATTTGTTTATTTATGCATTGTAGGTAAATCTAAGTTCATACGTCAGTTTAGAACTACTTCTTATACTTTGTTATTGTCAATAACCGTTTATGTATCAGATACATTTTGGAAGTGAATGATTTTGTTCCCCATAATTATAAATTCCAATTCGGTTACGATTTTACGAGCGATGCTCATGAATTACAGATACATTTATTATCCTATACTGCGGTGGCTGCAATTTCCCAAAAACGCATTAGCATGTCAATTCTACGCAATCACTAAATACCTACATCCTTTTCCTAATTTTCGTTTTCTAATTTTAGAGACGAGCTGTGTTTATTTGAATTGGAAACCAACACTTAAAGCTCCTTAATATGGCTGGACAGTATGGTAAATTGGTAAATAAACAATTCAATTCGCCGATTAATCTTTATTCTGAAAATAATATACGAGAGGTTCTGGACCGAGAGGCACAAATGTTATCGAATGGAGCAGTTGGGTACGTATTACCATTTTATTAATCAGGCTTATTGATCAAACTATTGTACAAATGTAACCCGAAAAAAAAATCATTCGCACTTGTACCAGAAAGTTGTCCTTGTATATTCAGGGTGTTCCAATCTTGTTAAAATTCTAAAATACAAAGTTCTGTACTACCTACGTTGTCCAGAGTAACTGCAAATTGCACACCTCTTATGTGTTTATTCTTCGGACTGGACTTTTAAATAATCACCGATTGGGATTTCTAATTTTAATTCAAATTATGAAGAACACGAGCAACTGGCAATACAACGTAGGGCACCGTTACCAATCTATTAAAGTACACCTATCATATATTACTTTTTTTAAATATAATTTAGTTAATTTATCGTCTGAACCATGGCCAAAACGTCAAAAAAGAATGATATCAAACATCCCTTTTGCTACAGTGAGGGCCTACATGTCACAGCTCTAGGTATACCAACTTTCGTGGTCGATCAATTTCTTGTTTGCATTGAAAATAAATTTGTTTACCAAACATTGATTAGCGTAGCATTGTTGATCTTAATGTGCCACACGTAAACTCAAAAATAGAAGCTTCAGGGAGGATTAATTTCGATCTAGATCGTTGTAACCGAATTAAGAGTAGGTACTAAACACGTTTGTGCAATTTAATTTATGTCCTGTAATACTGCACATTGCATTGCATATTAATATGGCTGTTTGGCTTTGTATCAAATCGTTTACGTAATTTTTTATTTATATAAATGCTTTAATAAAGTAATCGCTTATATAATTGATCAAAATGTATGTTACTTATTTGCAAGTATTAATAGTTTGAATGCCGTTGCTCCGAAATTCAGTTTTTATAATAAAATGAATATGGACTGAGCTTTTTGATAAATCTTTCAGTTCTACAATGGTTCTATGGATCTTGCAAAATCTGTTCTACTCTGTAGGCAGCGCATATTAACCATAGCAGTGGCGCAACCAAGGGGGAGGGAGGATCAAGGAGGCACTGTTATACGGTTAGGTATTCAAGCGAATGACGACCTTATCGAACATTTACAAACTTGTGCGAAAAATGCACCTTACATCAGTTGGAAGGTTCAAAATGAAATAATAGCATATAGCACATAAAGTTAGAAATGCAAAGCTTTTCGAATTCTATGCTTTTAGTATCTTATAGACAGTAAACGAAACTTCTGACGTATCGACAACTGGGCAATTCTCTCTCTACTTACGTTACCTGAAACGAGACCCCGAAGGGTGGCACTATGCAATATGTGAGAAGTTTATCGAGTTTGTTATTGTTACCATTGAGTATCCTTCACTCAACGCTGTTACAAATACAATGCGATCAAAAATGATTGGCTGTCTAGTCGCCTTTGGAATTTTTGGTTACATGGGAAATCGTATCTAACGTGTGACGTCACTTGACCTATTCGCATACGATGCCTATTTGTTTTATTTCAGTTCGAAACCCTTTAAAGCTCTCTGAAAATGTTAGAATCCTTAAACTTTATGAAACGGCCGGAAATTTTCTGACATTAGCTTTTTGATTTTTTTCAAAACTGTATATTGAAAACTTTCTGAAACTTTCTAAAATTCCACAAGATTTGTTCAATTGAAATGCTATGATACTTTCTGGAACATCATCTTCCGAAATTACATGAAATTCTCTGATACCTATACTCTGTCAAGTTTTCTAAAATTCTTCATAACTCGACGAAACTAATATTTGAAATGTTTGAAACTTTTTGTTGCTTATAAATGATCTCAGTATGCATTTTAAATGTGTTGGAAACTTTATTGTCAACCACTGTTAGTGCTTATACAGGGTGATTCGGGAGGAAATGGAAATATTTTACAGACATGTCCAGGAAGCAAAAATAAACAAAATAAGCTCATATGTTCAAGTCCGATTTTCATTTGTTTCAGAGATATTTTGATCAATGGTAATTTATAAAATAAGGAAAAATGGATTATTGAACTTACAAACAAAAAAATCAGTAAGTAGCATTAATTCACGTTAAAAAAAACAACTACAATTATAACATTAATTATGGCATTATTATTATGAGGTTCCTATACGGCAATGAGTAAATTGGCCATACTTGGGTAGATTTAACATAAATGGAACACATAAAAGGGCAACCTTTTGGATCACAATCACAATACTCGTGGATGTCGTGATTAAGCTTTAAATCACGGCAAACTGATTTGTGAGAGATTTGTGCTAAAATCGAACTATTAATCATCAACCCATGACCATATATCACACTTCTTGGTCGAAAAATCTTGCCTAATTATAATGCTACGAGTAAAAAATGTAGGTTATCGTGATTGGCAGATTTATTTTTGGGCACTATCCAAATGAAACTTCGGATAATTAGAGGCGAAAAAAGTTTTAAAAAAGCGCAAATGACTGAAATAATGCTAAGAGCCAAACGAACTTAATTTTAAACTTCATGATTCAGATATTCGCGCAAGTGCATTGAAGTGAAGACCAATCATCAAACTCTCACCTTACTATTTATATGTTTAGTTTAAAAAATTGATGTACGACGATTGAACGACAACGTTACGAGCCGATCATTTTTAAAGCCACCCCTTAAAATCGTAAAAGATGCGCGTGTTTGAAAGTGAAAGGTTTACAATTATAATATTTGAGTAGTTCGAGTTAATTAATTTGTTTTGTAATTGCAGAATAAACTTCCACAACCCCGGGGTTAATAAACCAGCAAGTCTTCAGAATTCTGCAGTTTTGAGATTTCTCGAGGAAGAGGAATCAAGAAATAGGGGTGGCTCGCCAAGTAAGTACCTAACTTTAAAAATATTTTAAATATCCTAGCAAATAGGTAATAATAAACGTCCTTCCAATATTATTCTTAGTTTTGTGAGTCACATAACACTGATCCAGGTGGAAACGGTATTTATATTTTTCAAGATCGCGTTTTTGTCACTCACTTGCGTGAATTCGTTCGTTTTTCTGTATTGTTACCGGCAATACTTTGAAAAACAAAGGGCGCTTGCGCACGTTTGTGTGGTCAGTGAGCACATTTTTGAAGAAAATGTACCACCAGTTGGATTTTTAAATGTGCGTGTAATTGTGCTTAGATGTAGGTAAAATGCTTATAGATATTAACACAAATTGGTACACGCGTAAAAATTAGATACGTAGGATATGCGTGCGGTTAATTTGGCACTTGTTAACATGAATTTGCTTTCTTTATTTTTACTAATTCTTTATGCCAAACGGCATTATAAATAGAACCGCATTTCTCCTAATTGTTCAATTGAAACATAAATTTGTGTAACAACATTTTATTGTACCTAAGTAAATTTTACGATTTACATTTCAATTTCGTAACATGGCAGGTACTATTTTATGTGGTTGTTTTTGGTTTTAAGTTGATTATATTTTTCAAATCATTTTTCTTTGCAGATGCATTGCATTGTGTGTGGTCTTCCATAATTTTGATAAAAACGGAGCTGCCATAATAGAATTATAGTAAAATGCAACCTGTAGATTTTTGTCTAATCAATTAGAAATTTGCTAGTGACTAATGGTGATGCAGCTTCTTTATATAGGTACCACTGGCAAACGATCAAACTTTGAAAATTATTACATGATAAACTTACTTATTAATACAATTACTCGCTACTATTTAATAATGTTGCATATAGTGCGTTGATCAGCATCAACAGAAAAGGTATGGTTGCTTAAGTCATTTTATTATAGATAATATTCAAATTTGTGTGTTGCGTTGATTTTTTTGTCATTTTTATGATGTATAAATAACTTCATTCATTTTGTAACATTCCTATTGTCGCTCTTTTGTAGAGTAGGTACATACCTATCATCAAGCATAGAAATAGAAAAGTACAAAACATGATTATGTTAACTAAACCTCAAAGCACATAAACAAGTAGAGGTAGCCAACCAAAACAATAATTTTAGCACGATATATGTGTTCATTTTGTACCCCAGATTCACCCACATGTTTCACAATAGGTAACCTTGCTGATGACGTAGATGCTAGCTCATAGAATCACATCGGATGAATTAAAGTCGGTGTATATTATATAGGTATCCTTGAATTTATAACTATCAATTCAATGATTAAAGATAACTAGATTAAGAAAAACGCTGATTCAGATGAACACTGCTGATATATCTTTATCGCAACATGTGGATAGTTTATGTTGAACAAATTGTATTGGGTGCTCATAAAGAGATCAAAAGTTTCTACAAAAATTGAAAAGTTGTCCACTCTTTTCCAGTATTCCACTAGATTCAGCATAATGCAAAAACGTCAATCATAAGAAAACACCTCCAGTACCTTTCCTCAGTTTGGAAATGGGAACATTCTTCAAAAGTTTTCGCGTTAAAGAAAATGTCATGTTCGAATCAAAAACCAAACGTGTATAGTTTTGTTTGCGAAAGGAACCTCGTACCGAAGTAAAGTGAGAATATGCAAGTTCGGAAGTTCGTTTCTAAGTAAAGTTTAATCATTTGTTTGAAAACTCCATGGAGCTACTACTATTCGTTTTGGTTTTGTTCTCTTTAATTTTCTCTTTGGTTTGATCTTCTCTTCATCTTTTTAGGAACTTTTCTGCTTCCTTGTCGTCAACGTATTCTTTCCACTTACGCCATAAAGTTTGTTTTTTTTTCTTTTGAAATGTATCTGATGCCTCAGGCCATTGCAGATGTTTGGACAAAGCGCATCAGCTGTAGTTTTTCGCAGCAGCTTTTTGAATTAACGGTTGGCGTGTCTTCACATTTCGTTCCGGGTTTTACTAGTAGCAAAGAGTAACTAGTAGGTACATCACTAAGGACAATTACTTACTTTTTCATTTCTTCGCAATAAGTTACCACAGTAAATCTCATTCCCTTCACTAACGGACGTATCTTTTAAGTCTGCAAGAATGAAACATGAATTAGCTACCTAGGTACGAGTACAGGTTTTGTAGGCTGTAGGAACAAACAGATACATTGTTGAAATCGCATTCAACCCATATTTTACTATCAAAGATATTTTTGAAGTAATATTTCTTTCCGCACCGCCGATTTCTAAAAAAAAATGGGTTATCGGCTATGGATTATGGGAATTGAGTGTTTACCTTCAGCTTTATCAATTCCATTGACTTCATCTGAAACTCCGTTTTCGCATGAATCGATGATTGAAATCGAATCGAAATGCGCTAAAAAGCCTTCCAAAATCAGCAATACTGACTTGATGCTGGACGAGAATGATTTAAATATTGATCGCTCTTTCACAGGGTGTTTTAAAACTAATGGTTAATTCTACATCGATCAATTATTACATTCCCTATACCTACCTATCTGTTATGCTTTCCGTTTTGTTTAAGATGTTCTAAAATTGTGATAGTTGTATGTATAATTTTCTTAGGAGACTTTGAAGTAAACGCGTTAGTAGATGCCCTTGTACCATGCTTGGAAACATTACCTGGGGAAAACTGCTGGTTTCAACTTGACGGAGCGCCGGCTCATTCTACCCATGAAGCTTCTATAGTCTTTTAACATTTTTGAAGACAGGTGGATTAAGTCTAGAGATCCGCGCTATTCGTCTTCTAGATCTCCAGACTCCAGATACAACGCCACTGGACTTTTATGTGTAGACTCTTATAAAAAACAAAGTTGGGTGAGAAGAGTTTTTGATGAAATGGAGTAGGAATTCGAAGACGACTACCAACGGAGTTAATCAATTGATTTTTGTTTTTTATTTTGTTGTTTGTTATCATGACCTGTTTCTGTTTTTGATTTCATCCTTAGGTATTTACCTTTGTATTCATTAAAATAAATATGATTTTTTCATATTTAGTGATATAAAGTACCATGAACAACGAATGATAACAATTATAACCATAAAAAGATTTGTCTGACAGATATGCTAACACGTTTATTTCAAGGCCTCCTAAGAAAATTATACATATAACTATCACAATTTTCGAAAATCTAAAATAAAACGGGAAGCATAACAGATAGGTAGGTACAGGGAATGTACTAATTGAACGAAGCAGAATTTTTTTCGACATTTGAAAGTGCAAAAAAATTAAGCAGGTTTCATTTGAATAAATCAACTTTTTAAGGTTTGAAGTAGGTAATCAAACTTGACCACTAATTTTAAAACCCCCTGTACAAGGACGATCAAAATTTAAATCATTCGCATCTAGCACCACGTCAGTATTGTTGATTTTAGAAGACTTTTTGAAATTCAAGTCAACGGAGTCACGGGTACAGCGTTCAAAAGAAAGGCAGTAAATATTTTGAAAAATCTTGAATATGTACCTTGAAAATCTTTGTAGCTGAGTATAACGAAATGTGGTATCAAACGACGTAGATTTTCATGTAGATTCCGAAAATACAATAAAATATATTTAAAATACGAAAGTTACTATCCACATCCGGTAACACCGGAAGTGAAACGATCATGATAATATTTTCTTTCGATAGAACATGAAAAACTATGTTAGTATGCAAATTTTCAGATTTCAATTATTAATTAATTTGGATATTTTTAGGTAACGGTTTGTGTGAAACAGCCTGTATACAGTGCTCGGGAATTCATGATTAAGTTCGCAATTTTGAATATCCAAAAACTTAATTTTGTAGCCCTCTCTTTTCTCTTTAAGAGTGAATTGTATTCTGGAAAATTTGAAACAAATGAGTAAACGTTTCGACCAAGGTTCTTAAAAAATCCCAACGCCTTCTTCACATTGCAATTTCCATATCATTTAGTATAAAAACGGAAAAAATTATCTTCATAATCGACGCCATGATGAGCAATATAAAACATCTACCTAAAATAGATACATTTGCAAAACTCTCATTTATCCTTGCCGTAATAGTTTCGACCTTTTTGATATTGATACAATTTGGTTACACACTTATTAAATTAGGTATGTCACTTATAAATAATATGTAGGTAATGTATTGCATTTCGTTTCTTTACAGATTTGAAACGAGTGGCTTGGCCTCCACCACCCGATCGTGACGGACATTTTGAAGAAGTATCTGCTCAGGATTTGGTAAGTTTGTTCGCTTGGTCGTATTTATGGGCCAACAAGTAATTTGGTAACTATAAAAAGTGCATGTGATAAATGTCGTTATACGTTATACTTACAACACGTTAGTAGTTAAGTATATGTAATGTAATTAATCATGCAAGAAAGAAAACTACATATATATTTAAAAGAATTAAGAGGAAAATGGGGCAACTTGCCAGTAATATTAAACATATTGGCCTGATAGAATTTGAGGCATTGGGCCAATGGACATTTTTTTTTGTTTTGCACCTATTGTATTTCAGTAAATATCTAAGAGTATATTACTGAAGTATGATAACTATGAAACTGAGTAATATTTTTTGTTTAATAGGGTAGGCCACAAATAACCTCGCCTGGCTTACAGAACAATCAGGTCCAAACTGCTAATTATCATCCACCGAGTCCTAATCAACAAGGAACTCAATTTAATTATCAACAACGTCCCGAGCTTGCTAACCAATACCGACCTGTTTCATTTAATAAACCAATACACGTTGCTCCCCTATCACCATCCCACGCTCCCTCCTCGCCCAAATTACATTTAAGTCCCTCTCATTACAGTCCCGTGCAACCCACAAAAACGTGGGCACCTGTTCAATCGCCCGTGAGTTCAAAACCCCAACCAATTTTCCGTTCGGCGTCTCCTCAATACGAAACTCAAGCATATTATCAACCACCTGCACAAGAATACCATTCTTATCCTGATCATTCCCTGCAATCTCCTCAATACCAATATTCTCCTAATCGTCAGTTTGAAGCGACAACTGTTCAACCTCAGGTAGCGTACCCATATAACTAATTTCTTGGGATGTGTTAACATAAATGTATAAATGCATCCAATGGGTAATTTAAATGCACGGATTATAAATTGGATACTTTATTTAGCAGCAGCATCACTACCAACAACCCGCTACGTTACCAAGATATCACCAAACAATTCCAAAGGTAGAACCGCCACCATCCACCATCACGCTAAGACCGCAAGCACCAGTTAGCCAAATTCCTGCACCAGTTTATACGTCTCAACCAGCCACGGCAACTTTACAAGGTACCTATATACCTACTCTCCCATTCCATTCCACTACATGAAATTCTGAAATATTTCAGGAGGAAAAAATCTGCGTGGTGACCTCAAGTGGCCACCACCAGAAACGAAAGCTCAAATGGAAGAAGAAAACAGAAAACGCATAGAATTAGCAAGAGGTCCGGTATGTCGACCAAGGAAAGTGGCAAGAGATTATAGGGATTTCTTTGCACAACACGCTCTCAACAGCACATATCCAAGATATAAAATACCACCTGGAACGCAATTTTACGTTCGCGAATAATTTCTACTGCATATGCACACACTGCAGATGTTAATTTAGGTGCCATATATGTTTTTCACAACTGAAAATATGCACAAACCCGACTAATAAATGGCAAATAAATTAACATACATTTTGTGTAGAACGAAGTGCCGTTTTGTGATAACGCTATTACGTTAATTTAAGAAATCTTTTGCAATCTTAATTACTAACTAATATACATATAAGACGTGTATGGTGTACAAATTGTGAATGTCATTTTATTCATCCTTGTTTTAAAATGTGCTTGTAGTGGCTTCCTAATCACAAACTCGATGTGCTTTATGATTTGTTGGCCGCTCATAACGAGGCGAATATTTTTCATTGAAAAACAGAATAAAAATGCACCTAGTAAATACTTATGTTAAAGGTTTTCTATAAATAAATGGTCATTGATTAAAAAATTTATTGGGGTTCCCTGCAATTGTTAAAAAAACAAAGGATAACATACATCGAAAAACGACTTATTTCATATAGACTCGTTAAAAGACTATCTTATAGATTGTGGCCTGTGGAATCGACTAAGGCCATATTGTTTAAGATTTAGATTGAATTACAGCAACAGTATAGGGGCCAAAAACCAATTGTTAAAAAGGCAAAGAGTGTGTAATTGTGTATAGTTCTGCCTGTGACATCCATAGAATCCATTGGCAGGGAACAACTTTTATCTCTTCAAAAAACTGATCAGAATTTCACGTAGGTATCGTGACCTGGATACACTTTGTATGAATTCAAAAATAAGTCTGTCCGTCTATCGAGTATACCATTTTTTAGGTATGTGCATTTTATCGTCGGAACCGACCTTAAAGTAATCGCACATGCGGCAAGAATTGTATACCACGTCTCTAGGAGTTCGTGTGTTCTACTGGTGGGAAAAATGTAAAATCTTTACAATTTAACATTGGTCATTTGGAGGTGCCATTTTTTTTTACAAAATTGGGAACAGTTCCATCTTCTACGTTTTATGACTACGGAGATAAAAATTAAAAAAACACAAAAGTAGACGTTAGAAACTGCAGTGCAGTGGGGAGGGAGTACGTTCTCCTCCTCCGATTATTTTTAGATGGATATCGGATACAAAAGCGTTTTGGAGACACCGAAAAACAGGTATACGCACACACTATACTTAACAATGGACTTAAAACACTCAATTGCATCAAGTAGACGTCCATTGGAATCAATAGCAACTCTGCTTTGCTTAACATTTTGTGTGTATTTATTTTTTCTTAAATTTATTTTTGCCTTTACCATTGAGCGGGCGATGTTTCAGCCAAGGCTGCTCTACCAACCCAACCCACTTTACATTTACAAATATTCCTGCTCGAACCCGGATTCGGGCCAGGGACCCTTAGTACCGCAGCCGAGCTTCAACTCAAGTACGCCACACGGGCCGGCAAATACATTAGTTTAATCAGTGTACCATTGATATTGTTTTTAATGTAATTTTACCTGAAACAGTCAAGAAAATCTAAATTTCAGGGCCATTTTGGCATTAGAAAGTTGATCTTTACCTGACTAGTACCAAAGAGTTATTCTTTGCTAGTACTGTAATATTTTTGCCTGACTCCCATTACAGTCCTAGTATATGCAAAATAACAATTAAATCGTTCATTGAATACGTTATTCCATCAACCATTGGATAAGTTATAATGCAGACGATGTGGATATTTTTAAAATATATTAATATACCTACACCAAGGATAATGGTTTTTTAATTACTAATAATTACCTAATGGAATATGTGTGGAAGTAATTATTCCTTTAGTTTTGCGCCAGTCATTAAAAGGTTTGTACGCCTTTTCGTACCTCTTTCTTGACTTTGTGGGGAGCGAATATTGCACTACGGGCGGCGGCCGCAGCTTCGGCTAAATTATAACAACGTCTCGCGTAGGTACTCATCTTCTTCACTGATACCTGCTTTTGTACCTAGTTATAAGGACTGTATAGTTGAAAAGTACAAAGCATAAACTGCAAATGCATTAAAAATGGCACTTGCGGCCAGTTGCACAAAAAAATAATCCAGGATTATTGTTTAATCCGGTATTACGACTTTTGATTGGCTGCATACTGCAGTATGCAGCCAATCAAATGTCAAAATTCTTGTTTAAACTCAGATTTGGCAAATAATCTAGGATTTTGATTATAATTCGCTTTCCTGCAACCGTCGTGATTGTTTTATTTTGAAATCTCTATGGAAACAATTAAATATAGTGATTTTAGCATGCGTGATTAGGTATCAAAATTTCACACATATGAATAATTTAATTTGGAAAAGTTATCTACATGTTGCGGTTTCAGGTAAAAAATTTTATACATATTACATCATGAAAGTGACTTGGTAACTATTAACAGTCATTTACTTAGGTTTCTACCCATTGTGAGGCGGAGACCTAGAGCATATAGACATATGACTGAGTATTGATATTGAATTGTATTGATGAGACCTCAGAGCTTAGTTAGCCTCGAGCATTGTATTGTTGAAACTATTAGAGCAATAAACTGAAAACATGTAGGTATATTGTATAATTATGACAGATGAACTAAATATTTTTTTATCGTATCATAGTTACAATAAATTGAATAGGTAACTATATTTATTTCAACATTCCCTCCTAAATCTTTAGTTTATCGTTAAAATGTCACCTAATTGATTCTCACTAGTAATGTGTTTCACTGATAAGACTTTCTCTTCAACTTTCTTTTTGAATTTAAATGTCCACCGATTTGTAATGGCTTTTCGGTTTTGTGGTAAATTAACCAAAATCCAAGTGTGGTTTTCTATCAGTAATTGCATTTCTTCCTTCATTGCCGGTTTCCAATATCTACTTTCTGGTGATTGAATTGCCTCTTGATAGGACTTTGGTTCATCCACTTCAGCAGTCATTGTTTCAATTAATCGTTTTGTGCAATGAAGATTTCTTCGATTTCTAAAGTTATATCTTGGTTGATCCTGTCCATCTTCTTCTTCCGATTCTCGCAATTCATTGTCATCAACATCAATATTTTCATGATTCTGTCCATCTTCTTCCGATTCTTGCAATTCATTCTCAGCATCAATATTTTCATTTTCTACCTGCTCTATTTCTTTTTCCCGAACAAATATGTTCTCTCCTGGATATTCTGCTACGTAATTTGGCTTCTCGTCAAGGTTAATGTCAAAGGTGATCATTTTTGATATGCTCTTCTCTTCATTAGAATGGTCCGTACAATTTACTGGTTCAAATACAACATCTCTACTACGAAGTATTTTCCTGGTAGAACTCAACCAAACACGAAAACCATCCATCTCATCAGAATAGCCAACAAAAATACCTTTTTGACATTTCTGGTCCCACTTCTTTCGTACTTGCTTTGGCTTATGTACAAAACATGTAGTACCAAAAACGTGCAGTTTGTTTAAATGTGTAGACTTGCCCGTGAATATTTCAAGAGGTGATTTACCATTTTCATTACTAGGCCCCGTTCTGTTCAGCAGATAAACAGCAGTGTTGACTGCTTCGGCCCACAATCCTTTAGGTAAATCTTTCGCCGCTAACATTGTTCTTGCAAGTTCGACTACAGTGCGATTAGAGCGTTCTGCACATCCATTCTGCTCGCTGGTATATGGATTTGAGACACTGAGGATTACTCCTTCAGATTTTAACAACGTTGTCACATCTTTGTTGTTAAATTCTCGTCCACCGTCGCAACGCAACATTTTTAGTGGTCTTCCGCACTGATTTTTCACAAAATTCAAGACTTCAGCAATTCCTTTTGTAGTTTCTGATTTTTCCTTAAGAAATTTGATCAATCGGAATTTTGAGTAATCGCATGTAAAGCAGATAAAATATCTCGATCCTCCATACGAAGTGATTTCCATAGGACCACATAAATCAACATTCATGACTTCACCTTCTCGTTGAGCACGTTGTTGTCGTACTTGAAAAACCTTACGATGCTGCTTACCTTTTACACATGCTTCACAAAAAAAATCTTGCTTGGTGTACTCGATTCCATTACGGTTTAACACTTTTTCAACTTGTACTCTGTTTTGATGTCCGAGCATTTCATGCCACTCTTGAATTGATTTCAATTTCGAAGTCACGTTTGTTTCTTTAGTATTACTTAATTGTAATAAACTATTCGCTGGTACTTTCACCTTCATTATCATTGTGAATAACTGACCAACTCGTCTACCCTTAGCTTTTGCTTTTTCATCACTGACGAAAAAGAACTCCTTTTGATTTGATTTGAACTCGTATCCTTTGTCTAAAGCTGCTGTCCTCGAGAATAGATTTCTACGAGCAGCTGGAACAAAGAGAACATTTAACATTCGAAAATCAAAAATTTTACCATCAACAAAAGTTTTAACTTCTACGACGCCTTTTCCCAACGCATCCATCGATGTCTTGTTTCCAATGTGGACCTTGACTGGTGTCTTAAATTGTTCAAAATATGAGAACCACTCGCCATGATATGTTAGATGATCAGTGGCCCCCGAATCAACAATCCAAAAATCTTCGTCATTTTCCGCATTCAAGACTTCCGTAATGAAAGCGTTTTCTCCAGATTCCTCGTTGTAAAACTTCTGTTTACGATTGGGACAATTTCGTTTTATGTGATTCTTGCCTCCGCAACCATAACAAGTAAACGTTTTCTTTGTAGTTACACCTTTTGTAGTATTCTTTTGTGAGTGATTTTCTCCTATATCGACCAGCTAGTAGTGCTCCTGTACTTTCTTCTGATGCCTCGCTTTGTAGATGTCTTTGTTTTCTTCGCGATTCTCTTCGGATGTTAGTACATTCACCAGGTTAGTAAACGTTTGTAGTGTTCGTCTGGATCTGGCCCACCATGCCTGCCGTAAGTTAGTACATTCATTATCTTTGGTAGCCTGTAAGTTATCATAATTATCTGGTAGTGTATCCAAAAGTTTTACTACTAAAGACATGTCATCTTGTTTCACATTCAGTGCATTCATTTTCAAGATAAGAGTTTCGAACTTTGAGATATGAGTTACCATATCATCTTTCTCATTCATTGTAAAACTAAAGAACTCCGCCTGTACTACATGAGCAGCTTGTTTGGTCTGTTGCTCAAATATACTATGAAGTTTAATCCACATCTGTCTTGCTGTATTGCATGTCACCAGTAATGCCATTATTTTGGGTTCCAATGCTTTCACCAATGCTTGACTAGCAACTCTGTCCGCTTTATCCCAAATCTTCAGGTCTCTATTATATTCTGCTTTCTGCTCGGCAGTAGCTTCCTCATTCAGAGCCTCTGGCATTCTGAGATCTCCATTACATATCTCGTAAGCATTTGTATACGCTCGCAAAACATTCCGAATGGCGAATTTCCATACAGTCCAGTTATCAGTTCCTCTCAATTTTTCTATACTTCCTTCTTGATGCTCCATAGTACCTACTTCAACCGTGTTAACCTTTAAAGCGAACCACGCTCTGCTACCATGTTGAAACTATTAGAGCAATAAACTGAAAACATGTATATTGTATAATTATGACAGATGAACTAAATATTTTTTTATCGTATCATAGTTACAATAAATTGAATAGGTAACTATATTTATTTCAACATGTATATGTCGAGTTTGTAAAGTATCTCTTACTAACTCGTGGTTAATAGATATCCTTACTCCTAATCTTTCGAATTCGTTGACTCCGTGTAGTATCAAAAATTACCAAACATAACCCCTCTCGCAAATGTCTCAAGCATTTATTTGCTTTTTTTGTAGAATTGAGGAACATTAATAAAATGTAACAATAAACACTTAATAATGGGTTAAAACATAAATCTTATCTTCAAATTACGAGCAAATTATCATTAATTTTATTTATATAACCTAAAAGCGAAAATCATGAATGATCTTAGAGACACTGGTTTCAAAAGCTATATACTCGATGAGGGCAGTCTTGAGGTTGGTTCAGTTCTTTATCATTTTATTATATTTAATCGCTTTCGTTTTAGTCTATATCCTTAAATGATTCACATAAAACCAAACTTCTCGATGGTAAGCCTGCATATGTCCGACGGGTTTAATTGTTATACCATTTGCAGGTGAACATCTCATAACAGAAGCGCCAAGGGTTATGATGTTCAGTTCTCTTAGCGATCGTAAAAAAGGCACGTTAGGAATTTTAACCGTTACCACATTTAAACTATCGTTTGTAAGCGCCAATGAGAAAGAGAACGAAATCATTGAGGAATTTTGTCAAAACAATTTATTATTAGGTCCGCACGAAGTTTGCTTAACTTCGATAGATACGATTTACCAGTTAGGTGAACGAACGAAGAAGAGGCTTGTTCCTGGACAAAATGTTTCAGGCAAGGTTAAGGAAATACTCGTTATATGTAAAGTAATGTTTTTACATTTTCGTTTTGCACTAATTTACCAATGAATTTTGTAGAATATGAGGGCCTTCGAGTTTAGTTTTAAATTTTCTGATAAAGATAGTGGTAAAAGTATTTTGAATGCCTTATTGCATCACAGTTGTCCGAAGAAACATCCACTTTTGTTTGCATATGAGTACAAGTAAGTTTTTTATGTAAATGTACAGATCTTAAAACACTTCTTATCAGAGAACCTTACTATCGTACTTTGAAAGACGTTAGAATGTTTCGTAACAAAGAAGATTGGAAGAGAGAGCTGCAACGAACAGGATGTAAGAATTGGAGAACATCTGATATTAACTTAAACTTCCATATGTCCCCTTTGCTTCCTCAAACAATTGTTGTACCTGTTTCTGTTACCGATAGTGCTCTTAATCAAGCTGTTGAACATTTTAGGAACAGATGTTGCCCAGTGTGGGTAAGTAACGATTTGCAAACTAACATAATCTGAGAATGTCATAAAATAGGTATGGGGAACGTCGGATGGAGTTGCTTTAGTTAGAATGTCCGATATCTTACCTACAATAACTGATAGAACTCAGGAAAATATAATGCTAGAGCATGTTCGTAAAAGTCATAGCGAAAAAAGACAGCCTTACATAATGGATCTTAGCAGAGAATGTCCATCGCCTAAGGAAATTCAAACTAGTTATCTTAAATTGCGAGAACTATGTATACCTGACAACATTCGTACCTTTAAAATGCAAGATTTTAAGTTTTATGGTTTATTGGATAATACAAAGTGGTTACTATATGGTTCGATTTGTTTAACGAAAGCATTAGAAGGAGCACAACAGTTATGTCGGCCCAACCCAGTTACAGTTGTGTTACAAGAAAACAATGGGCAAGACATGAACTGCATAATATCCTGCTTGATCCAAATTTATTTGGATCCTTATTGGAGGACTGTCAGTGGCTTCCAGACATTAATCCAGAAAGAATGGGTAGCTTTAGGTCATCCATTTACCTCGAGACACTGCCTTGTCGCATATCACGAAGCGGAACCTGCACCCCTCTTCTTATTGTTTTTAGACTGCGTATGGCAGCTAATCCAACAATTTCCAACAGCATTTCAATTTACTGAAACTTATTTAACAACACTGTGGGATTCGGCTCACATATCGATATTTGACACCTTTCTATTTAACTCAGAACATGATCGATATTTGGCCCAAACTGTAAGTATTTTCGCAATAGAGCTAACAAGATGTTTAAACTCCTCTCTAGGGTCAGACACCCCTTGTTTTGCGTAGTGTGTGGGACTGGAAAGAACAATTTATGGAAAAAGATATTGCTCTATTTTGTAATCCTTTGTATAACGACGCTTACACTCAACCAATAAAACCACACACAGCAGTTGCTTTTCTCGACATCTGGAACCAGTGTTACTCCCGATGGTTGCCCGATTTAGAAATACGAAATGGTGGAAAACCTCCCATGGATTTGTGCATTCGATTGATATCTTCCGATATTCACTTGTTAAGGCAAAAATTACTTAGTGGAGATGTAAATGGTACAACTGTGAATGGTAGTCAAGAAGAAAATTTGTCTCTACTCAAGAAAGTAAATAGTTTCTTTCCCTTTAGCCGTAACCACGGACAGATCGCTGGACTTTTACCAATTAATAACCCGCTATTATCTGGCGACACATTAGATACACAATCTATTCTCAATCACGCAGCTGCTAATGATTAACAAATAGTAATGGCAATGTGGATAAAAAATTGCTTTACAAAAAACCGGTGTCAAAATAATATTGTTAACTATATTAGCCACAATTGTTACTTGTTTTATTGTATAGGAATGGTCATTTGCCATTATTAGGCCGCTAAACTGATTTTTCAAATTGCAGCCCATATTTTTTTTATTATTGATATATCATCTATACTATTGTTGATTTTATTATTTATCAATAGATATTTAAGTTTATTTTCAATATGGCCAAATTAAACCTTAGATATAAGCATATTAGTGTACAATGACGTATAAATTAAGCGAATTTTACTTGTAAAATATTGACAATATTCTATAAGTTTATTACAATGAACCAAAAATTATAATTAATTTATTATACGTATGTAATTTATTTATTAATAAATTGAATCTTAATGTTTTCTTACTTTAGCCCCATTCACATTAAAGTATTTTAGCCTACCCATGGGGCATACAATTGCACAGATTTGTGTTAAAGTTACAACAGAAAATTGAAGGACTTGACATTTATCTGCAACTTCGGTGTATTAACGCAAATTGAAATAGGCACCTTTATTTTATACCAATTTTTAGAAACTTTGGTTCAAGAATTATCACATGAGCAAAGGTAAGAACCAAGATGGTTCTGCTGAATCCTTAATAACAACTGAACCAAAATGAAAATAGGTACCTAACGTTTTTAATACCTAATCTTATTTTCTTATGCATATGCTATGAAACTACAATTCTAATTACATAAGATCGATAATTATCGTTTTATCAATATGCGGCTAGAGGATAGGTACTTATCAATAATTCAACTAATTTATTGGAACAGTCTAATTTTTGGCACCAAAACGTTCAGAAATATCCTTATTTAAGTAATTATTTAGTGTTATGGAAGAGGCCCAGAATCAAGGTTTTGTGTATGTACAATTCACATAATACAATAGGTAATTTTGCTTAATAAAAAAAATAAAAACAGGAAGCACTAAGCAGTGATAAATTAACTGTTTTTTCTTATTTGTTAAGATATTTAAATGAAACGTTGTATGTAGGCACTTGAATAAAAGTAAACACTAATGCCGAATCGACAAATTTGTTTTGCGCATGCGCAGTCGGTTTTTTATTAAATGCACTACATACCTACATTACATCCAAAAACATTATTTTCTGCATTCAACATTAATGTTATACCATGTTATACTCCAGCTTTCTTTTTGTATGTGCGAATCGATTTTTTCCACTTTCCACGAAATTTGTCCAATAGGTATTCTTGTATGATTAGGGCATTGTGCGTGAGTACACCATCTTGTTGAAGCCTACAGTTTCCGACTTTTGTGTGCCGTGCATCGTTTTATTCGTATAATAAAAAATGCTACCTCAATATAGTTTCTACTTTTTCCACGAGCCATACAAAAAAATAAAGTTGATAACGATTTCTCCTAAATGAAACGTCTCAACGATGTCTTGCAAAACAATACCTAACTGGCAATGAGAAAATGTGTTTTTTTTGTATCTCTTAAAATAACATTTAAAAAAAATCGGCAAATTTATGGTCTCTAATTTGACCATTTTCATATCTTCTATATGGTTTCCGAAATCTCCATCTCCATCCTTATCTGGGACACAGTCTATATCTGCACTTCATCCAGAAGTTCTACTAACGACGGATTATCCGTACTTATTTATATTATTAACGTTAAGTGATCAATTAAAATGTTATCGTCTGCGACGGTCTGAAGGGCATTTAGGCATTAATGTAATACCTATTTAAGTTTAAATTTTATAACTTTTTTTTACTAAAATGATTTGTTAGGTCAGGTATACCATTTATAATAATGATCAAGAATTGTCTAGGAGGGGGCGCTCATCGATATTCGCTGATCAGTAGAAAAATCAATCATCCTATCTTCCCTTTACTGTACCACGACCTATCTATCGATGTATGGGCTACCCTTTCAACCCCATAAAATATATAGTGATTCACGAGAAAGGTCATCAGTGATATTTTTCAATTAATTATATAGGCAATACCTCTGTGGTAATACGATACAATGGTAATTAATAGCAATTTAAGTAAATGTTATAAGCTAAAGATGGAATGAAGATTTACGATGTTACGGTTTACGGGATAATAATACGTGACTACTAAACGTGTAAAAAATACAGAAAACGAGCTCCTGGGTATAGCCATAGCATGTGCAAAACCAAATTTTGAACCTGATGGTGTAAGTTTTGCTTTTATTTAAAGTGTATATATGTATGAAATTTCATTTAATTGCTTCCATAAATAAGAAAGTGGGCACTTACATATCATGCACAAAACTAAATTTGGAAACTGGCGCTACATTTGCTTTTATTCCAAGTGACTATGTACCTATCAAATTTCATTTAAATCCCTTCTTCAATAAGAAAGTTGGCACTGCGCATGCGTAAAACCAAATTTTGAAACTGACGTTAAATTTACTTTTATTCCAAGTGACTATGTATCAAATTTCATTTAAATACCTTTATAAATAAGAAAGTTTGCGATTCGGTTTATAAATGGTCGAGATGCGAAGAGGGCACTATGAATGCTGATCGATTGGGCTCAACTTTTGGAATTGCGTTTTATATGGCGAAAGCTATGCGCATATTGAATTTCATGCAATTCGGTTCATAACTAACGGAGATGTCAACCAGGGCCTTCTTTATTTTTTGGCCTACATTGCCAATTCACGAACTCCGATCTACAAATTTGATAAAAAATTCACCTGCAAAATTTCACCGTAATCGGTCCATTCGTTTATCTCCTTTATATCCTGCTAACGGACAGACGGACAGACACCGCAAAATTATAAGCTCGCTAGGAGCTCGTTAACAATGGGAGGGTCAATGATAATACACATGAAGTTAATTTTAACATGTTTGTACCAAACGGATGTGCAGAAATAACTACTTAAGAAATGGGGGGCGGGACATTTTGCCGAATGCCCACAACGCCGACACGATTTTTTTATGGTCCATATCGCCGACTAGGGACACTACGCCGACCGTGCCCACTTGGTGTTGACGTGGACACTATATAGGTGGGTGTAATGTCCGTCGGCGTAGTGTCCCTTGTCGGCGCCGGCGATATGGACCATCAAAATATCATGTCGGCGTTGTGGGCATTCGGCGAAGTGTCCTAGACCAAAAAAAAGCAATTAAGAATAAGAAGGTGTGGGCCAATTATTATCTTTAGCTCCCAACTCGAAAGAAATGAAAAGCAGCATAATGATTATTAAATGTATGGAACAAGAATTAGAATGTACCTAACTACATTTGGAAGTGATCATTGATTATTAAATTGTGTTTTTAATTTTTTAGTGCACTTTCACTTTCAAAATAAAAAAATGCACTTTTTCGCTCTTGATGTCTGTCTGTCTGAGTTACAAAAGCTCTGGAACTACACACTTACAGACTTGGTATTGGTGCCATTCGATCAGAAATTATTTCATGTTTGTATTCTCCTTAAGGCATGATGAAATGTCCATAAATAAGGGATATTAAAATTGAAAAAAACAAATTTGAAAGTACACTCTTCGCCCCTTGCTCACAAGCGGCTTAACGATTTTTTTTTTGTTACTATATATATCTTTCGTGCTGGATTTACTTTTAATTTACACAGAAAAAAAACTGAACTGAGTCCTTCAAAAAGAAGATAAAACACATTGATTATTCACAGTTCAAAAGGAAAATGTTCAGACGAGGGATGGACAACAGGGAGGAAATGACGATCAGTACCTATCGTAGATTTGGACATAAACGTTAGCAGAGCAAGTTTTTATTTTTTCTTTTTTAATTACATTCATAAAATTCATTTCAGTATCTATGCATGTAAATATCTACTGTTTACAAATATTGGTTATGCGGCGTTACGTAGACAAGGTTGGATTACCAATAAGTAACCTACGTATGCAGAAATTGTAACTTCCCGGTGCGCTGATTCGATAGTTGCGGTAGGAATCTGGAGCTGCATATGTGTGGGAGGGATAATAAAAGATTAACATGAGAGATGGCGCGTTAAAAATAAATTTATAAACGTTTTGTATCTACAAGTATAAAGTGCTGTAGTAGATGTACATTTAACATTTTAGTCAATACATATCCGTGTAAGACGTAGGTCGTTGTAGATTAGTAAGGTTCATCATGTTACGAGTGATTAGGAATGGTTTGAATAAGTTGCAAAAATTTAGTTATTCTACCGCCGCTATTCCTGAAGCAATACAAAAACCAGAAGTGCTATACTCAGGGGTAAGTTCAAAACGAGTAGGACAGTGAAATCTCATTCACTCCGTCCTCGCCTCTTTTTTGCGCTCTATTGTTTGTAATGTGTTAATGTTGTTCTCGATCGCGACCTTTCCGTAGTGTTCATTTGAACTTAAAATTCCATATTCAGATAGCGCACTGTAGCCTTTAGTACACTCCTATCTCTATTTACACTACCTATCTCTTAATGCAATTAGCAAGGACACTACATATGAAATTTTGATCCTATCATCATTCGTCTACGGGGTGTAATTTTAGAACAATTAATACGAAAATAAAGGTAAAACGTGCAATAAACACATCTCGCAACAAATTAAATTTCACTTTGCCCTTCAATTTTTTGCTCAAGTAATTTCAATTTTACTGATTATAATTTACATAGAGGATAGAGGTACTGTTTGCAATAATAATTAATCAGGTACCTACTACTGGCAAATTTTTTTCCTTTGGTTAAGTAACTTATTAAAAAATCATAAACTATTAAGATTGTGTAATAAGAAAAGATCGAATCATATGATAAAAATTCATTGTTACTTTCGAGCTCCTAGCGAGTTTATAATTTTGCGGTGCCTGTCCGTTAGCACGATATCTCGATAACGAATGGACCGATTACGATGAAATTTTTTAGGTGGATTCTTTGTCAAATTTGTAGATCGGAGTTCGCGAATTGGCAATATAGCCCAAAAAATAAGGAAGGCCCTTTTCTGTGAGTTATGAACCGAATTACATTAAATTCAATATGCGTATAGCTTTAGCCATATAAAACGCAATTCCAAAAGTTGAGCCTAATCGATCAACATTCACAGTGCCCTTTTCGCATCTCGACTATTTACAAACCGGATTGCAAACTTTCCTATTTATGAAAGCATTTTGGCGTCGCGTCGTCGTAATTATAGCAACTGGTAAGTTCCACGTACTGTCATGGAAACACACATGGTAAATATGTAGTCAGAAATGATCGATCGCCCAAAAAGGTTCTAATAGTACATTCATTATATATCAAGGTAGAGAAGTACAGTATTATTGCCTAAGCACCAAGATTACATCGCGAGGCACTTACGCCGAGGGGTGTAAGGTGCGAAGGCTATAATAGGCTTCTCTACCGTGGTATATATACTATTTTTTTCACTACTAGCACTTGAAGTCCTCTAAATTAACAGATTATATTGATAAGAAAGTGAACGGTTGTACAGAATTATTTGTTTCTTAATTTAACATGTCAATCAAGTACGTAGAAGTACAAGTCAAACAGGCCGTATTTTGTTCTGTCATTGAGATATTTTCAAAGAGTAATTTCGTTCGAATTTATTCAAAATGTGATAATTTTAGGTATGTAATTTCGCTGAAAATGGCGGATTGTGGCAATTATTCATTTTACAGAACTTGTCTAAACGTTTATTGAGCGAAATTTCGGGTTGTGTTTTCTAAAAGTGACAGCGTGACAGTTCTCATTATTGACTACTAGTTAATAATGTCCACATTATTAATAGTCTGGAAGCCAGACGAAAAAGCTGGAAGTAAGGTAGGGTGAAAATTTTTTTGCGGTTTTAGGTCACTAAATAGGTCTATTTTAAGAATCCGATTGATGCCACTCTGTCACCCTTGAGCATTTCGAGAAATTCAAGATGGCGCTCCAAAATGTCTACAAAAAATACAAAAATTAAATTTTTTAAAAATATGGGCATGTAGCACATCGATTTTAGGGTTTTTAAGCCTTCTGAATTTAAATTTTTAGTTAAAAATATGTTTGGGGGAGTTTTAGAGGAGTGGGGGATGTTTTTGAGGGGTTGGTTTTTCTATTTTTTGAATATTAATGTGTCGTACATCGATTTATATGTTTTTATGGATAAAGATCCCGAATTTCATATCAAAATGGAGGTACAGGAAGTTATTCAATGTTAAAAAAGTAGAACGACGCCGACAGACAGTCCGAAAATAACATAAAACGCGCGGTGCCCCGCGCCCGCGCTACACAACGACATAATTTTAATAAAAAGATTATAATTATAACAAGTGCGATACGTCTTTTTATAGGGTTTTTGGGGTGGAGATTACAATTTTGATGTCAAAATATGATTTTTGAATAAATTTAAATTCAGAAGGCTTAAAAACCCTAAAATCGATGTGCTACATGCCCATATTTTTAAAAAATTTAATTTTTGTATTTTTTGTAGACATTTTTGAGCGTCATCTTGAATTTCTCAAAATGCTCAAGGGTGACAGAGTGACATCAAACGGATTCTCAAAGTAGACATCCTTACGAACTAAAAACCGTCAAAAAACCTTCACCGTACCTCACTGCCAGGTTGCCAAAAATCCCAGTTTGGCATCCAGACTATAACCACTATGAACAAATGCCGAGAAAGCCTACTTTACAAGTGGAAAAAAGGTTAATAATCATGTAATCAGACGCTAGTAGTGAAAAAATATATTTTTTCTACAACTGTCAAAAAAACCTGTCATTTTCTGACGAATTTCGAAACGCGAAGTACTAGATTTTTAATCGGTTAATTAATAAGTAAGGTTGCTCTTGACAACGTGCGCGAAATCGTCAACAGTGAAAAAAAGTATTTCGCGCACGGGACAAAGTTGAACTTAAACAGCAATTTAATTAACAATCGGTTCAGTTGTAGAAAAAATATTGTATATAACGCTAGCGCGAAGTTATTTCGCGCATTTGACTGATATTTTAACTCGGCTTCGCCTCGTCAAAATACCTTCAGTCTCAATGCGCGAAATTGAACTTCGCGCTCTTGTTATATAAATAACTATTCGTACTTCCGAGACTAAAGTGACAACTTCACTCCATTATGACAAGTACTGAAGTATCACTTTTTGTCCCGCCGGGATTAAATTTGGACGAAAATCCCGGAAGGATGAAATTACTAACAAGGCAATTTCAGTAGGTTGTTCCACATTTTGTATGCTGCACTACTTCTTAAACGCATCGTACTGCTGCTCATATAGTTTTTTGGATTTCGGTGGTATCAATTCTTTACTTACTTTGGCTACTTTTTATCAATATCAAATACACCTTTGTCACCCACCACCAAAATTATGACACTAGCAATGACAGTTTCCAAATTATTTTTGTTACCATAGCATAGGGATTGTCGTACCAACGCAACGTCCCTATGGTAACTTGTTAAGCAGCGATTTTTTGAAAGAACGCGTTCTCTAACTCCATACATATTAAGTGTTTCAAGAATATTTAAACCATTCTTTCAGGAACAAAAACTCTTTTTAATCCCTTATTATTTAATATACTATTTTTTATGTCTTACTAACCTATCATAGCACATTTTATATCTGTGATACGCGGGCATAAAGTACCACTTTATGCCCTAGGGCATTAAGTATCACCATAGTAACTCATTTATACTTAATGACAAAACAAACAAATATTTGCAGGTCATTGAAAATTAGAAACGTCAATTATTAATATTGTCAATACCTACTAAATCACAAGATTGGCCTTATTTCGAATAGTTTCTGGAACTCCTTGCTCATTCACGATGAATTGAATTATTTAAAATTACGTTTGACGTTTGGATGGTTTCAATCACATTAACAAATTCGAACCACGCATACTCGATCAAACATAATGAATTATTTTGTAAACGAATTTTGACGAAGAAAACTATTTGTAAAACATAAAATTGTGTATGTACCGCACGAGCATAAACTGATGTTTATACTCTCGGGCAACTAAAAAGCTCTCGGGCCTAACCTCGTTTTTAACTCGTCGCCCTCGAGAATATAAACATAACTATTGTGCCCTTAATACATAAATAACCGAGTAAATAACTATTGTTTGTTCAGAATTTTTTCGGTCAGAACTTTATGACTAGAATAGGGATTTCCAATACCTACCTTTTATTCATCATTAAATGCGTCATGTTTCCTTTAAAATCTCATTGCAGCTTAACCATAGCGTCAGAATTATGCCTATTCGCCGAATGCAACCCAGTTCTAAGAAGAATACATATGCCATTAATTGAAGGTAACAATTTCTGAATAGCGGGTATTTCCCACTCCAGGTTGCCAATATAATCAGCAAGTGCGTGAAATTAAAAAAAAATTGTGAAATTCCAAATTCCAATAGGTATTAGCATCGAAAATTATGAAATAAATTGGAATTGGTAGATAGTATAAACAAACTGTAACTGTAAGAACGATAATCGACAATGCAAGTTTTGACGTGTGTGAACTCTTAATCTTAGGGTTAGGTATAGGTACTGTATTTCTTTTCATATTAGTTTTAAAAATTTCAAGTTATAATTTGATTTTTATAAGCATCTTAAAATTTATTGCATTGTAAAGATTATTTTGGGGCACATATTTTTTGGTGTGCCTAGGGGCGCAAAAAATTAAATCCGCCACTGGACAGAACTGTCACGCTATTTAAACAGTGACAGCCCCAGATGCAGCTGTAACATGGATGGGAGTAATTTTACGGTATGGGTTAAGAATAGGACCTGGAGGAACTCACGTTATGCGCGATATACCATGGCGCGAACAGAGTGTTGTAGTGCTACTCAACGGGTGAACAATAGGACCTGGGGAATCTAGGCTATGATGGAGAAAAGTAAGTGTGAGAGTCCTACGCTATGGGTAGGACCAGGGAGCCTTCTTCGCTATGAGAAACAATTCGAGTGAATTTTTATGGTTATCGGATTTCATTCCTCCGACATCCGCGACTACAGCGATGTGCGGAGGTGGGTTGCTTTATTCTTAAATAACGTTCAATTTATTTTTAATTAAAACAGACAAAATAAGATCGTTGAGTGAAGGATCTAGGTAGAGTGGTAATGCCTATATGAAAAGCGGTCATCCTTTCCGATCTTTTACTAAGGTAGTCCCTTCTCTATTGCACATCGCGCCTCTGCCCCTCCGAGTCCACGTTTTGCAACACCGACAGCTAACGCCACCGACAATTTCGACGGCGCTTTCCTTCTTTACAATTTACAAGTATTCAGTATTTTCGCCCAGCCGCCCTCTCCAACGAAATCAGTCTTTAGCGTAACTCCAATTGCAACTATCGAAAACCGTTGTAACACACGTAAACAAAATGAGTCATTCTATTTTCATGCAATTGTATACCTGCAAAATATCAGTCCCTTATCATAATTATTGGATCAGATACCTAATTAAGAGCAGTTCTAAAAGCAGCAGGTACGTACGGACGAAATTCAAAAAAGTATACCTACCTAATCACAAAGAAAAGTATCTCGTATCATTTATGTTTATGTATTTTGCGATTGTGCGTGTAAAGTAGGTATTGTTTAGAAATTTAAAGAAACTTATCCCATCACTATGTTTATTGCTGATGTAGCAATTTGCATAAACGCAAATATGATTTGCAACACTCATCCTACAATTTTAGGGCACTACCGACTTATTTTAAACCGATAACGATACTAGGTATAGGTACTCTCTCGCAATTAACGTGACAATTTGAAAAAAAGACAGTACCTACTGAATTTTATAATGATAGGTACCTGTGACTATGTATATTATCATTTATTTTATGTGTTTCCTTTATCATAACCGGGAAGGTCAAAGACAACTTGTTTAATTGGCGAATCTGCTGGTAACTTTATCTAGCTATTCTGCTATCATGATTAAAAGCTTGCTTTTGATGCGGCCGCTTGTTTTATATAGAATATACCTAGATATAAAATGTGCATTATAATACTTTTAAATAATATGTTTCGGTCACCGTAAACATACTGCTTCGATCATCGATCACAAATTAATTTTACAAGGGCCACATGCAGCCTCTGATACGGACCTACCGTAACCGTATATTTCGCCTGTTGCCCTCGCTTTGGCTCAACGCTGCTGTGCGCAAATTTAATAAAGCGATAATGTAATTGTAAGGTTAATATTGTGGTAGCGAAAATATGAAAATAAAATAATGCAATCCGGATCTGGATCGCCGACTTGGTTGTTGCCGTCGGGATCTGAGATCACTCTTGGCCGCCTATATCTCAAACCCCACGTTCACTATGCTTTTAACATAAGCATTGCCTCTCTACCTAGATCCTTCACTCAACGATAAGATGTTGTATCATGAAACTCCGTGTGCGGTTCGGGCGGCCTTCCACGCACGTAGAAAAAAAAATAATTGCCATTTCTTCCTGAATTAAAATTTATCAAATTACAGCTATCCCAATGGCTTGTAGAAAAAAAAGTCCGGTGATTATAAAGTGTTGGATAATACCTCAGTTGGCCACACAAACAATGAAAAAATGGCATAAGAAATACATTGTAAACTTCTAGGACAAAGTACAAGGTTAATTTCCTAATCAAATACTAAGTATTTAGCATTGCCGGTTTTGTAATTTTTTTCTCTGTCGAGTGATGTACAAACCCAATATGGCGTCCATAAGAATTCAGAAAGTTGATGTGATTGATAGCACCATCAGAAAGCTGAAAAAAATCACTAGGGGTGTTTATTAAGACTATTTTTTTCTACAACTGTCTAAAATACCTGTATGGGATCAAATAGATTTCAAATTACAAGGGGGCTAGGGATAGAGGATAGGCAACACACAATGGTCACTGAAATTTGCAATAAAAGTCGAAACTTTTGAGTAATTTTTGAAGCCCAAATATTAATTCTAACTAGTGGTCTTATCGGAAATTGATAGAGATATAGAAAGTCATTAAATGTAGCGATTTATTTTTTTGATAAAATTATTTAAGTCGTGTATAAATGATAATCTTGAATTTACTAAGAACGCGAATACTGGCCTTAGTAAAAAAATATTTAAAAAGCAAATCCGCACAATTTATTTAGTAACTAAGTGGATTAAAAAAATATATTACGAATTGCTTCAAATTATGAAATCGAGTATGAAATAAAACGTAATTTTTACTCAAAAGTTTATATAAAATATAGCGACGGAAGAAATGCAATACCTTCCATACAATGATGATAGGCAACTCAGGTAGCACTTTTACCTGGAAAATATTAACACCTAATGACCATTATACTTATATACTATGGTTTATGACCCTATTAGACCAGTAACAAAAGAATCTCAATGCCTCCATTTATTCGTCTATTAGTACCAACGATAATTGAACGATAATTAAAAAAATATTGTACGTCGTCAATAAATGTAATATTCAGGAGTAACAACGTCATTTTTTTAGAACCGTTTCATACATTTGATGTAGGTGTATTGTTACCTACTTATCAAAAAGCAATTTAATAATATCGATTACATAAAAATTATGTACAATTTGGACGATGTATTACACAGCGGAACAAAAAAAATAAAAATGTCTGCGGCACTAATTTTATTAATGAATTTTATAAACACTGGTATTTGAGATACACTATATGCATTTAGTTTTTTTGGATTGATTCTGGTTCTTGGGATAAACGAAACGTATTAAATCAATGGAAAATTTTAAACTACCCTTCTAAAGTTGTATTTATTTGAAGTTTGGTTATCTATTCATGGATTTAGTAGTAAACATTTCACTGATCAGCTATTAGACCAAAATTATCAGTTCGTCTTATTTTAAGTATCCGCGGTGATCAAAAAAGGATTGACATCAAGTCGCCTTCGGTGATATTTAAATTACATATGACTCCATGAAACAGAAGTTTCAAAACTGCCGCGACGTCAACTCTTTTTCGTAAAAGTTCTATTTGTCTTGAAAAATATGATTTCGCAACGAAAACCGTGTGTAAATGACCCCAACAATTTTTGTTATATATGTGGTAAATTTTGTTTACAAAAACAAAGAAAAATTATCACGGAGTTTGTACTATACGACACAAATTGAATCTGAGGCACGGTTAAGCTTTCTTTTAGTAATCAAAAATTTCTTAAGGAGTCATAAAGCTCCAGACTATGCAAAAATAGTCACTAAAATGCTTCAAAATTTTAACAAATTAGGAGCTAATATGAGCATTAAAGGCACTTTTTGCATTGTCATTTAGATAGATTCCCGCATAATGTGGGCGATTACAGCGAGGAACAAGGAGAACGGTTCCACCAGGACATTAGGGTCATGGAAGACAGATACCAAGGTCGATGGGACCGCCACATGATGGCAGACTCTTAGTAAGGGATTGTCTTGGGCAGAACCATGGCAGAAAAGCCTACAGAAAAAGTTTTTTGTGATTTTTCTTAAATTTCGTCAGATATTTTTGTTTTTGTTTCGTTCCTAAAGATCAACTTAATAAGAGTATTTTTTCAGTGCAAATTGGTATTTTTACTAAAATTTTTTATTGAAATAGTTAATAGTTTTTATCTCAAAAACTGGAGCCAATTTTACAAATCTGATATTTTTCCAGTATTCAGCACACTAGTCTGATACAGAATTGACTTCAATCTGCCATGCCGCAAAATTACTGTTCCCCAGTGTTATAGATAAACATAACGAATTGTTTGTTGTCGGCACCTTCTTGAATCTAGCAGCTCTGTTAAAAAACTGTTCATACAAAAATTGATAATCTTGTGTCTTACATACTTTAGGTGACAAATCTCAACGAAAATTTCAACCAGCAATTTTGTCGACCAATGAAATGCGGATTTCGTGTCACATTTCCATGACAACCAAGGAATTTATCGTCAATTTTTTGACGTAAAAAGGTAATAATGTTTTGACATAAAACGTCACTTTTTCGTTGAGGGTCACTATGGTGTGAAATTTTCTTACCGAATACCACAGTGCTTGAATAGAATTCTTTTCTTGCTCACGAATATTTTGCGAAAGTTCAAATATTTGTGAGCTCGAAAAGTTTCCGGAAATAGCAAGCACTAGTAGTATTGCAAGTGATAATTTTTTATTTCAGCATGTCGTTAGTAAAAAATTGTCAAAGTCCTCGTGTGAGATCGTGTCGAAGCTACCACATTCCCTTCGTCGGTACTCGCGTCCGACGTCCCTTGCATCCCCAATTTGCGTTTGAAGTTTTACTCTACCATCAGTAAGATCTTGGCGGAGGCCACCACATTCCCTTTCTCGGTACCCACTTCCGACGTCTCGCTCACTCGCAATTCGAGTTTGAAGTTTTTACTCCACCATCAGTTTTCAGATTGTTTTCAAAATGGTGCCGTTCTCGGTGCCGTTGGAAAGATCTTGTAAACGGACACAACAACTGCGTGGCGAAAATTTGTTTTTTTCCTGGGTACGAAATTAACCTCATTTGACAAGGCGCACGTCTGCGAGGGGTAGTTGACTTAGGGCGCCCAAAAGGTATCTTCCTCTGCGAATTTTGTTTCTGAAAGCTCGAATCGCGATCTCTCTTTCTCGTGTGGCTAATAGAGCTATGAGAAGTGCCCCAAAAATTGAGAACTATTTTGTGGAGAGTTATTAGCAAAATTTATCTAAATGCGAATTGTGGGTGAACGGGACTTCGGAAGCGGGTACCGACAAAGGGAATGTGTTAGCTTGCGATAAGATCTTCTTGATGGTGGCTAATACAATACTGATCTGCCACACAAAAATGCGCTGATTTCTCTTCGATCCCACACGAGGACTAATTTTTTAATCTACCTATGCTTTTGATAATTCCACTGTAGGTTTGACGGCTAGCCAAATAAACTATTTTCGTAAAGCATCAGGCGAATGTCGTGTTGGAATTGGAAAATTTCCGAAAATCTATTAAAACATTTTTTGTAATGAAAAATGAGTCATTTATTTTGTTGTAAATTAGATCAGAATTGAGATATATAATTTGATAAATGAGGGAAGGTTGAAAACGCAGCAAATACCGGGCTACATTGCGGAAGCCATGCGAAATATCGAAAACTGTTCATCTAATTGAAGAAAAGTACCATTCTTACATCCGCGCACCTGTGAAAATCGTTATCATATAAATTTAGAAACCTATGGGGCCGTAGTTTGATCGGATGTGATAATTGTTTAAATAAATTTGTGGTATGAACCACAAAAATTGAAGACCAGTTTTTCTTGTTCCGGAAATTGTTCCCTTCATTACCCAATTCCAAATCTCAAAAAGTCATTATTGTAAATCCCTATATATGAAGTAAGTAGGAATGATATCTTAGAAAGTAATAGTCCGGAGGATTAGCAAATAATCGTGCACTTTTGTATAGAAGCATTAATTTTGGTATACGACTTACCTATATCCCAACAGTCATTTTAAACATTAGAGCCACTCTGGCTCTCTGCCAGGGGGGCGTAGGGTGCCCATTTCAAAACGGCCGCTTTAGCAGTTCGGTAATACCTCTGCCAACTCGCAACCACTAGGGCTAGAACAAAATTAAAACACGGATTTTGTTGAGCACAAACTTAGCTAAAAAAATGTTGTATTGATATTTACCCTAAATGTATTGAATGTGACTTTTTTTGGGGTCAAAGTTAACCTGTATTGTTTTTCCCACAAAAAGTCGAGAATCTAGGCTTTCTTCACTCAAAATACTGTTTTTATTCATCTTTTTAGATGTATAGTTAAATTTATTAACATACATAAATTAAATTAAATTAATGAAATTGTGCGAAACATCTAATTTTTAAACAATCTGTATTCAGTTGCTATAAACTTTTAAAAAAAAATAGTCCGAACATTTTGTAGATAAAGGTCTAAATTTATAAAATAGTTCTTAAAAAAAATGTTTTTGTAAAAACAAATAGAGTTTTTATGGCGGGCGCTCTTATGGAAATTTACATTGGGTGCAGTGGGTACAGAAGACTCTTAATTATAATAATAATTATTCTAAAGCTACAATTTTCTTTTCAAACTACATATAAGATTTTACTATACGAAGAATAGGACAAAACAAATATTATAAAATTTCAATTTCATTAATTTAATTTAATTAATTAAATTTAATTTATGTATGTTAATAAATTTAACTATACATCTAAAAAGATGAATAAAAACAGTATTTTGAGTGAAGAAAGGCTAGATTCTCGACTTTTTGTGTTTGTACTCAACAAAATCCGTGTTTTAATTTTGTTCTAGCCCTAGTGGTTGCGAGTTGGCAGAGGTATTACCGAACTGCTAAAGCGGCCGTTTTGAAATGGGCACCCTACGCCCCCCCCTGGCAGAGAGCCAGAGTGGCTCTAATGTTTAAAATGACTGTTGGGGCATAGGTAAGTTGTATACCAACATTCATGCTTCTATGCAAAAGTGCACGATTCTTAAAAAATATCGCGTTTGTCGTCCGGACTATAATACATTAGTAATATTTTTATATAGGAATGTAGAGCTTTCAGCTATATTCAAAGGTTTCCAATATTAGTAAAACTGTAAAACATCAGGAGAAAGTTGAAATTCCATAGATCAGTTCCTTTTGTTGAATAGCCGCTATTGTAGGAAGATGAGGTCATTTGCAGGTAGCTTATGCCTGGTGAAACTTGTCGAATTGCACGATTTGTTGCCTATATAATTATTTGCGTAGGCGCAGCTTAAATTTTGAATAGCCTGTCCCTAGCCGCCTTAAATTTTAGCATTTTATTCCAGAAAAATATACTTAATGCCTGCATGAATTCCGTCGACAGTTCTGTCCGTGGCTGTAGATTTCAGCGCCGAGACTGCCTATAAAGCTATGGTTACTTTATTGAATAAGTTTTAAAGCACAAGGAAAGAATTTTGTTTAAAATGTTTGTTCAGGCACATTTCAATTTTGTTAGTTATGAAAATTTCAAAACGGGAAATATAAACAAGTATGTTAAAATCGAATTTAAAATGGAGTGATTGAGCTTAGGGGGTCCTTACCTAAAAATCTTAAAATTTTCGATATCTTTAATTTTTCATTCCGTAATCGAGACCTGTAGGATACAAGCGAGGATATAAGTATAACCAAAGAGTATATAACGTACTCTTTGGTATAACTCTCGGTATAACTACTTCATTTAGCTAGCCTAATCATACCGATTTTGTAAGAAAATTCCAAAATATCTGCTTCAAAGTGCTCTAAAGTGCTAAACAGTTCTGATTCTGATCATAAAGATAATGAAATCAATTCGATATGTTGTTTTTATGTTCAAGATCTTCATCAGGCATCAAATTTCTTTGAGATCAGAATTTTTCTTCGCGCTTTTTGGGATATATTATCTTGGAGTAAGAGTTTGGAACGAGGTCTTTTTAAGTGCTATTGTTGTTCCGAGGTCAACTAAAGGAACACGCGTGGTGCAGTACAGTGGAGTGGAGGTTCGACTGTACGGTCTTGACCGTCCCTGGTTGGTGATGTATAATGACGTTACGCTAAAAAGCACAATTCTCCTTACAATGCGCATACGAAAGAAACGTCAAAGTTGCAAGTTGTTAAGTAAAATGTAGGTTAGGTAATTGTGAAAAAGGCAGTAAATTGTTTTCATCACAGGTTATTATAATGAATAAACATATTCGTAATGTACCTACATTTAAACTCGCAGACTTTGAGGTTGTTATACCAAGAGCCATGTTTCGTTACAGTAGTGTAAAATCCGAAAAGGACAGTATAATAAGCCCCATGTTCACATACGTAACCCAAGACAATTCAAATACCTACGAATCGCCCATAAACGGGACGGCTACTACGGTGTTTATCACTGGAATCAACTGGGACGCTCCTACTGGCATAAGTATACAAATTTGCTTACAACAAATTGTGTTCATTCGACCTACTATTATAACGAGAATTTATAACGATCGGCTAACGATTATCTTTCGAACGACAGTCGTACTGAATATAGCTGTCGTTGAAGATGGAGTCGTTACCACAACGATATCGTTTGTTAACGACAATATACAGAATAGACCCCTAAATAACGTAAAATAGTGTTTTTTTGGTAGATAACCTGACCGTTTGGCATTTCTGATATAGGTATCATAGGTCCGATTATCGATAATTGACAATATCGATAAAATCGGTCCTGCGTTTAAACTTAACGTGCAGCTTATATATAGAAACCGTTAGTTTGTCCATCTACATAACGCACAATAATTTTTTTGGCAGATAACCTACACGTTTAGTTTAATGCTAATGATACAGAACAGGGATGAATATCAATAACCGGTAATATCGATATTATTTTAATATTAGAATAGAAACCTTAATAAGTAGGTACAATAACATCGCACATACCACGAGTTTGTGATGTCATTTGATCTCTTTTATACGCGAGATTAAATGACACACCCTCGGACACACCTCAACCTCTGGGTATATAACGTACTAATACCATTGTATAAAGTAAGGTAATACAATGCTAATACTCTAGGCTAGGCATAGTCCTCCTACGTGAATGATGTAACATCTACTCGTTCCCTTCAGTCCTTTTTATAAAGGGTTTACCCATTACCTACCACCGTAAATACATATTAAATACATATTTACGGTGGTAACGGTTTACCTCGGGGTTTACATTTAAAGAAATATAGCACCTAGTTATGATATTCCCTCCCCATTGGCGTGAAGGTTAAATATGAACTATGAACGTCATTAGTTTTTTGCTTACCCTACTCTTTTATGACGAGTGGAAATTATGTTTAATAAGCTTACCTAGCATGCAGAGAGGTATGGGGTATTTTCATTTAAGATTTTTACGTCATTGTGGTTAAAGGGGTGGGGAGGTTATTTTAATAAATAAGTCATTTGTATTCCCCCTGGTATTTTTTTAAAATATTTTTTTAATATACATAATTTAATATAAAAATTTTGCCATTGTAAGTTTTCAAAGGCCCAGGCTGTATAATAAAAAAAGGAATAACACGAGAATTTAAAAATACCCCACTGTTTACATTTTTTTCCGTTTTCGATCGGTACCTATTTTATGGAACACGGTGAAGTACATTACTTCTCCAGAAAATCTGTTTTGATAGCATCGCTCCACAGTCGCAAGAATGATATATGAAGAACACACGGAAAGTCGATATAGCTATTATCGTTCTCTAGTTCTGATTTTATACGAAAAACGAAACAGAACAAGGGCACGCTTTTGAACGGGATCCTAAACGATATAAATAAAACCAATATGTACCCAGACATAAAGAATTATACCATTTAAAATTCTTAAGGGTGCATCGAGGAGGATATAGAACAAAAATAGCATATATTATGTGGGTAGTATATGTTCGTTCATATGCTATTTTTGTATCTCCGGCGTACGGTGGAAACAGTATTGGATATTTCTTGATATTTTACGTTTTCGATCAAGTTTCTTATTTATTCCCAGTGTCTCTGTTCACTTTTACAATTAACACTATACAAAACTTCAAAATCCGCCAGGCACACACTCAGATATAAATCCTACAGCAGATTTGTTTTAAATTGTTGTACTGAAACACCCATAAAATTACCACTTCTTTAAATCACAATTGCCATCTAAACGTGGCTACTTAGGATTTTTCAAAATATAAAAATGATTGCCTAAAGGATTGATTTACATTTGTGTGTCTGTCTCGGGATTTTGCAGATGTCGAAAGGTGTTTTTTGTATCCGATCATGTTTTTTGTAGATATATGTTTGAAACTATCTTTAGTACTTGTGTTATTTTTAGCAAACGCCCCGAACAGTTCCATGTTTTTAGCTTAGAGAAAGCAAACCTCGGAGATAACCAAATAGTTTAATGATGTCATCATATGTATGGCTACAGTCGCTAACCAAAAATATCACATAATATAAATAATACATTTATCATTTTATCAACTTACTATCATATTATTCGAACTCTTAACTTATGTGTTAATAATTATTCATTTATTCACCAAAATTGTTATGGTACAATCGTTTCTAATCATTCGATTACGACATCGTTTGTGAACATTTAATTTAATGATGTAATACGGGAATAACCCCAAAAGCACAAAAATATTTTGGTGTACAGTTTCAAAGGACAAAAAATAAAAATAAATACATTTTAAACTAAATTTAAATTAAGATTCGAGTTAAGATTACAAGTTGAGCTAATAAATGGTAGTTTAGATATATAATAACTCAAAATGCCAAAAACTATACAAAAATAATAATTTTAAAATTATAAAAAAACAATAATTCAATAACTCAAATAAAAATGTACAGATCCTCTACGAAAAATACAAATACACAAGCGAGTACAATTTATAATCAGTTAATCACTTAGCAAGGACAAAGAAAAATAAAATAAACCTTAGGGAATTACTTAGATTAGGTAAAAGTTTACATCCTTTTCTGTTAAATAGTGCTGTGCCTCTTTTTTGAAATTTATTAGTGAGAATCGAAAAAAATCCAAATTTGGAACGGAATTCCCTGAACGCATTAGCCGTTCAATTGGTCCATTGTATCATAGAGTAAACAACGTTATTTACTCTATGATTGTATAAATAATTAGTCCTGTCGACCCAACTGTTTGCGAAAAGTTTCGCTTAACGTAAATCCCTTATAGGGATATGTATTTTAAGGTTTTCTAACAGAAATGGGCAGTCCATTAATCAGTTTATACAGGAACATAATGTCATACAGGAATCGACGCGATGCAAGTGTATTTGTGTTAATCTCAGATAATAGCACAAAATAATTATTTCCAATTGTGGTAAAGCTTAACCTTCGCACTTCTGTTCAATTTTTGATCACGTACCTAATATGTAGTTTAGCAAAAGTAACACGAAGTACTTAACAAATCAATGAATATTTTAGTGATTCTGGCTCGTAGATCCCGATGTGCTAAAGCCACCATCTTACAAAGATGGCAATTGGCGTTTCTTCTCGCCCCGTTTATCGAGTTTTTCTTGGAAACTCCCGCATGCATACTTTGAAGATGGCCTGTTTCATTGAAAGAATTAGAAATGTTTAAAAACTAAAAAAACTGACTGTTCGTCTGTAAAAATTTACAAAATCAAAATAGAGCTTCCATTTCTGTCGTGATTTCTGGGCATTAGTTACGTTAACTGGTTACGTAAAGTACATTTAGCATCTGTATACAAAAATATCAAGTTAATGGAACCCAGGATGCAACCTGTAAAAAAATCACCTACCTGTGATGCCGTACGACATTCCCGCGTCTTCTCAGCGTTGCTAAATAGGCCAGTCAAATTAGGAAAAATAGCGGAAATAATTGAACGAAAGGTAAAAATTGGTATAGAGGTACATTAGGGCTTATATTCGAACATACTAAAAGTCGGGACCAAAACTCCAATGACTCGAGCCGCCATCTTGGAAAAAAGGTGATCCAAATCACTTTTTCGCTGATATCTCGGTAACCGTGCATTCTAGCAAGTAAAGTTTCATATAAAAAAGAAAGATAATAAAATTTTGTATAAAAAAGATGGTATGCCCTTTTTTTATATTCTCGTTACTCACGTCGATATTCCACATTGAATATAGAGCATAATCTTTTTTCAGATGTAGGTGCATTACTTTCAGCGCTCGCGTGCTTTAAACATATGTTTAAAAAATTGACTGACATTGTTAAGGCCTGTTGACCACCTAAGAGAAGGAAATAATAATAATAATATATTTATTTTTCTACTATAGGTATAGCTGAATACAAAAGATACCTACATAAGGAAACTAAGAAAAATAAATATTGCCAAAATCCGAAGTCGTTTGAACTACTTGTAATGGATATGGGGCGTTTACAAAAAAAATATAAATCAAACTTGACTTCATTTCATAAAAAAAAAATACTAAAAATAATAAACTAAACTAAATAATTCCATTAGGAATTCGCGAAATGGTACATAGCGCTGTTCCAGTATCCCCACCTGAACTTTTTTCGTGAAAGCGGGATAGGTAGATATCTTTGTCATTTCGCGCGGTAGAATGGAATAAAGCCTTGGAGCAATGTATTGAGCACATCGTTTACCGATTGTTTTTTCAGACCTTGGAAAAAGTACATTATGGTCTTCCTGGCGTGTATATGAGAGATACAGGGTGGTGCCTAGCGCGACGCAGCATAGGGATTTCAATGGTAATTTCTTTATTGGCAATTACTAGCTCCCCTAATTATTTTAGAGCAAAAGTCTAAAGAAGTTTTTTTAGAGAAAAAAATACTTCATCTGTTCATACGATTACTTATAATTTTCCGTTTTTCAAAACCGTAGAAATTAACAAAATAAAAAGGTTCATTTTTCAATAAATCAAATATGCCTTGGAATTACCTAAAAAAACAGCGATCACGTTTCATTATTTGCCATTGACGTTTATTAAATGTATACTTGTTTATAAATTAGTTAATCATAAAACTGTTTATCATGTATTTAACCGACGAGAAAATTGAAATGTTAAAGTTATTTTATGCTGGAAATAATGCCCGCCAAGTAACGTGTGCATTTAGTGTTAAGTTTTTTTTTTTGGCCGATTCCAAACAGTAGGTACAAGATTACAGAATTAAATATAAAAATCGTTGGACGCATGGTATAAAGTTGGACGTTAAACAACGATAACTTAGATGCGATGCGCTTGTAGTTTGTTAAAAGATTCCCAAGCATCACTGATTTATAAATATCTAATTTTTTATTTTGCCGATTTCTACGATTTTGAAAAACGGAAAATTATAAGTAATAGTATGAACAGATGCAGTATTTTTTTCTCTAAAAAAAACTTCTTTAGACTTTTGCTCTAAAATAATTAGCTAGTAACTGACTATAAAGAAATTACCATTGAAATCCCTGTGCTGTGTCGTGCTAGGCACCACCCTGTATAAGGCTGTATAAGGATTCACTATAGCATAAAATACCCCCAGCCAACAATTCCATACATTAACAGTGATTGTATTAACGAGAAATACAAAACACACATCTGTTGAGTGAGCATACGATATGTCGTAAGTGTTTAATTTTAGATAAAAGAAAACTGCCCTAAAATGTCAACTAGATCAATTTTTTAAACATATTCATGTTTAAAAAAATGTCAACTAGATCAATTTTTTAAACATATTCATGTTTAAAGCACGCGAGCGCTGAAAGTAATGCAACTACATCTGAAAAAAGATTATGCTCTATATTCAATGTGGAATATCGACGTAAATAACGATAATACAAAAAAGGGCATACCATCTTTTTTATACAAAATTTTATTATCTTTCTTTTTTATATGAAACTTTACTTGCTAGAATGCGCTATTACCGAGATATCAGCGAAAAAGTGATTTGGAGTACCTTTTTTTCCAAGATGGCGGCTCGAGCCCTAGGAGTTTCGGCCCCGACTTTTAGTATGTTCGAATACAAGCCCTAATGTACCTCTATACCAATTTTCAGCTTTCTTTCAATTACTTCCGCTATTCGTGGAAATTTGATCTAATTTGACTGTACTAAAACTGTGCTATTAGTTACCATTCAACCTGTTTACTTCCCCTCAAATTTAAAATGAGTTGAATAGCTTACGATCCATGGTCACAATTGTTGCAACAACTGGTGCTATGGACTTTAAGTGTTAAACTGTTAACGTTAAAATTATTGTAAATTTGATGGTGCAAAAAAATGAACAAAAGCACCACAAGTTCACAACACACACATTGAGACTACTATACATACCTAGAGGGAAATGGCCGATGTTTTTATACCCTTGAATTAATAATAATTGCATATTAATAACAATAACAATTAATGTGCGCTACGTTTGCGATATTCGCCCTCCTTGTTTCAATGTTAAAGGATAAAGAGTGGCAATCGATGGATTCGAGGGTGCATCTCTTTTGATTGTTATAGCAAATCTGTCATTATCAGCGAACTTAGTAATTTGCTGATGATAGCTTTGCTGTTGAAAGACGTACCTATCTACTTTGTGTACTAGTTTTATTGTCTTTTCTTGCAGTTTTTGTTTCCGCTACCTTTCACAGTTTCGTGCCGTATCAAAAATCTGTTTTAGATACCATTTCTAGTATCATAAATTTTGAAAGACCTTTTGTGACTTGCTTCGAATAAAATACACCTACATAATTGCAAGACAAAAGCTATATCTTTGTTTCGAGCTTTCTTTTATCGCTGGCGAAGTAACGAAGCGTGTAGGCAGATCTCGAAATCTCTAAATAGGTACATATAGCGATTTATTTAGATTAGTCAGTCATTACCGCAAATTATAATTTAGGTACTGTACTTAAATGTCTTAAATGTGCATAACGTGTGTTGTGGATTGGTATTATTAACTTATAATTTTGTGTTGGTGTCTGTCTATTCGTCTGTCTGTCCGCCCGCCTGTCCGTCTGTCTGCCCGTTCGTCTGTCTGTCCGTCTGTCCGTCCGTCTGTCTGTTCGTGTGCACGATAACTTTTTGTAGAAACGTCTGATCGCTTTGAAAATTGGTAGGTACACATGTTCTTAAAGTTATAAGAAGGTCACTATTGTTTTTCAGTTACGTAGGCTAACGGGTCAAAAAGTTTCAGCCCAAAAACCGCCCGAACCTCCTAAATCTTTTATATATATCTTTTATAATTCTTGTTACAAAGAACTGTCAGTGTCAGTAAATATTCCTAAACCTCAAGTAACTATATGCAGATGCAAAAAAATATTGCGCATGGGCATTCCAACTTTTGTATTTGCTCAATCCAATTTGTTTATTTGTTAAGATATTTAAGTGAAATGTACATAGGCACCTCGAGTAAAAGTAAAACCTATGATCTTGGTAAAACTAACGCTAATCAAAAAAATTTGTTTCGCGAAGGCGCAAACCGATTTCTTTTATTTGTTAAGATATTTAAATGAAATTATGTATGCAGGCACCTCCAGTAAAAGGAAAGCTAATACCGGATCAAAAAATTTGTTTTGCGCATGCGCCTTCCAATTTTTTTTATTTGTTAGGTTATTTAAATGAAATGTGTTAAAAGCTATGCTGATCTGGTGGGACAGAATCAACCATTTAAGATACCTATGTTGTAAAAATGATGGATGCGTGAAGCTCTCGAGGATCGTTCGGTATTCAGTTGTATCGGATTTTTGAAATTTATAATTTTGAATTGCCGTCTGTCTGTCCGTCCGTCTGTCTGGCCGTGTGCACGATAACTTTGTGTAGAAACGTCCGATCGCTTTGAACATTGATACACATGTTCTTAAGAAAGGTCGCTATTGTTTTTTGGATACGTAGACTAACGGGCCAAAAAGTTACAGCCCAAAAACTGTCCAAACCTCCAAAAAAGGTTTTTTTTATAATTCTTGTTACAAAGAACATATGACTGTCCGGTTTTCTGTGTTAGTAAATGTTCCTTAAAGCCCAGGTAACTATGCAGATTAATAGTATTTTACATTATTAGCCAGGTAAGTGAGTTTTTACTGGCGATAGGAGAAGTTGACTGGCGAGCCGTCAGGCGAGCCTGTCATCTCCTAGAGCCAGTAAAAACTATTACCTGGCGTATAATGTACAATATTTTATTTGTTACTCATTTGTAAACAATAGTAAACGTAAATAATTAGTTCTTAAATTGATCTCGAAGAAATGTTCTAAAATATCATGTTATCCATGTAACAGAGACTTCGCATTAATTCTGGCCAATGAAATTACTAGATTACTAACTTGTAAAACGTTTACAGGTCAGCTGTCAGTTTTACAAGTCAGTAGCGTTTAAATATGACGTTTACCCGTTTGCGTTTTGTCTTGTTAATCAACGTTTACAACTGAGTAACAAATAAAAATAAATACGCAAATCACCTTTTATATTTGCTCAATCCCAATTTTTTTATCTGTCAAGATATTCAAATGGAATTTTGTACGTAGGCCCCACAAATAAAAGTAAAACTGATACCGATCCAAAATTGGTTTTGCCTATGCGCAATCCTATTTTTGGTATCTTGGTTAGTTATGAACCGACTTGCATGAACTTTTGTACGTAGGCACCTCGAATAAAAGTAAAACTAATGCCGATTCAAATATTTGTTTTACAAGCTATACTGATCTGGTGGGACAGAATCAATCCCTTAAGGTGTGTTGTAAAAATGATGTATGCGCGAAGATCTCGAGGATCGTTCGGTATTCAGTTGTATCGGATTTTTATACTTGTAGCGATAATCTGTTATCGGTCATAGCCTTTGCAAATGTCTAAAGGTTGTACATGGGCTTTATATGGTATGTCATAATGAATTTCTAAAAATGGCACAAAATTAGGAGTATAGTTGAGAGGGCACCCGGACAGACACTGAGACAGGACCCGTTCATCGGTTTTAAAGTACATTTAAATCCCTATATGCCACTACGTACAGTATAAGCATATCACACACACACTGCAACTGAAATAGTAATTCTTTTAACAAACTGATCGCGTTTCGCCAGTTTATGATGTTTGCAGAGTATTGAAGTTTTCAACATCGAGCGCTTTTGTTATTATCAATGTACCTAGATACTTATTTATTTAATTGTTTGTTTACTTTATTTTGTGTACTTGTGTAGTAGTATATTCTTTAGTCATTTACCTTTACTTGTTCATATTTTATCTATGTTTAATGTTTTGTCTTTTTTTAACTAAAATTTTAAATTGTTTATAATCCATATTATTCTATTCTAGCTACACGCGGTTTTCCTCGTTTTTTAGTGCACTTTCACTTTCAAAAAATAGAGAGTGCATTTTGCGTAACTTTTGTTTATTTTTGTGTGCCGTACATTGTTATATTCGTAATAAAAAATGCTATTCAATAGATACCGTACTTATGTACTTTCGTTACGGACCATATAAAAAAATAAAGTGATGATGATTTCTCCGAAACCAAACGTTGCATTAAAAATTGAGCTCTACCTAAACCTGTAATATTTGTTATTGCATAGGATGATTGACTTAAAAATAAATTGGTTGTAGAAATCCTATTCAAGTGATATAGAAGTGCATTTTATAATCGTAAATAACGTTTTGCATGGGTTTATTTGATTTAAACAATTATATATGTCAATTTTTCAGTATTCGATAAACCAATACTTCTACTTTTTCTAAAACGATATCATAATCGGTAGGTCTGAATACCAAAAATAAGTAGGCACCTACATTTTCTGGTGGATGAATAGGTTCACTAGCTAACTTCTGAAACAGTTTGTGGTTTATGACTTTCATTTGATAAGTTCTCGGAACAGCAATTTCCTTTAGAATGTCTCATGATACAAATCATGGAATGTCTTAGATATGATACAAAATATTTAAAAAAAGCCGCTCTTCGACGTAATCGTGACAACGCGCAGAGAAAAATCTAGTAATTCAAGAAGTAAGTACCATTGACCTTCTTTTAAACGGAAACGTGGTCAGTTTTCGGCTAGCAAGAGTACAGATAATGAGTAAATGACTGTAACGATATTGTCCACAAACCATATCCTCGCAATATCTTCGTGGAAATCTTTATAATTATTTCTTTTTCGTAATAACAGTGAAGATATTTAGGCAGGATTCTTTGAACTGTCATATACGATTTGATTCACGTAACGGAAAATACGTTTTACTATTCTCAGAAGGCACCATCAGCTTTTACTTATTTCCGATAATTAAGATACATTATGGGAATCTATCGTGACGATTTAGGAAAGGTTGTTTAACCTCGGTCCTACATTCAGCTTTTAATAAACATCAGGAATAATCTATTATACGTTTGGGTTTGTTTATTAATTGACTGTAAGACATCATCTTATCATTGAGTAATTAAATCCTTCACTCAACGATCTTATATAAAAAGAGACTCGATTGTTAATTTTAATTCTTTAATTACAGATATTTATAAATAATGAATGGTACAAGTCAAAATCGGGCAAAACTTTTGAAACTATTAATCCATCTACCGGCGAAGTAATCACCGAAGTCCAATATGCATCAACAGAAGATGTAGATTTAGCAGTAAAAGCGGCAAATGACGCATTTAAACTAGGTTCGCCATGGAGAACAATGGATGCGTCAGAAAGAGGCCGTCTGATATACAAGTTGGCGGATCTCCTAGAAAGGGATGCTGCATATATTTCGGTAAGAGATAGGTATTATCAGAAGATTTAGGGTTTTTAAAAAAAAATGATAATGTAGAGTTTGGAAACTTTGGATAATGGCAAACCATACGCTATAAGCTATGCAGTAGATTTAGGAACTACAGTTAAGGTTTTGCGGTATATGGCCGGTTGGGCAGACAAAAATGCAGGGCAAACTATTCCCACGAATGGCAACATATTTAGTTACACGCGGCATGAACCCGTGGGCGTATGCGGACAAATAATTCCATGGAACTTCCCCATGCTGATGCTTTCGTGGAAAATTGGGCCTGCTCTTGCAATGGGCAATACTGTTGTCTTGAAACCGGCGGAGCAAACTCCTCTTACTGCGCTGTACATTGCACAATTAGCTAAAGAGGCCGGATTTCCACCAGGTGTTTTGAATGTTGTACCTGGATATGGTGATACAGGGGCTGCTATTGTTGAACATCCCAAGGTTAGTGTCAACAGTTAGGCACACAGGAAAAGAAACGAAAAATATTTTGCAGGTGGACAAAATTGCATTTACTGGATCTACAGAGGTAGGTTTGAAAATTCAGCGAGGTTGTGGTTTGAGAAATTTGAAACGAACTACTTTGGAACTTGGCGGTAAAAGTCCCAACATTATCTTGGCAGATTATGACATTGAAAAAGCAGTTCATTTGGCACATGAAGGAGTCTTTTTCAATCAAGGACAAGTGTGCTGTGCTGGAACTAGGGTATTTATTGAGGAGTCAATTTATGATGAATTTGTAGAAAGGTGTGTTTTGAGGTCAAATTTGTTGTGTTCAATAACTAGTGATGACTTGCAGGTCTGTAGAAAAGGCCAAACAACGAATTGTTGGCGATCCATTCGTGAAAACCACCCAACAGGGACCACAAATTGATAAAACACAAATGGAAAAAATTCTTAGTTATGTTGATATTGGAGTAAGAGATGGTGCAAAACTGCTAACTGGTGGTAAGCGAGTCGGCGATAAAGGATATTTTGTGGAACCTACAGTGTTTTCCGATGTGACTGATAATCATAGACTCGCACGCGAAGAGGTAAGTGCAATAAAATATGATTGAAACTGTGGCTGATTTCTTTATAGGTATTTGGACCTGTACAGCAACTGATGAAGTTTAAGCGGCTGGATGACATTATTGAAAGAGCTAATGACACGAATTATGGACTTGCTGCTGCTATTATGTCAAACGATATTGATAAAGTAAATTACCTTATTCAAGGAATACGCGCTGGTACTATTTGGGTCAACTGTTATAATGTATTCTCCCCGCAACAGCCATTTGGTGGATTTAAGGATTCTGGACACGGTAGAGAATTGGGAGAATATGGACTTCAGCAATATACAGAAGTTAAGACCGTAGTGGTGCAAACACCACAAAAGAATTCGTAAGAAGTGATGGAATTATTATGGCTATATGCTTTTTACTACAAATTAAGGATGAAGTACTCTTAATTCTGGTTTCCTAAATGTAAAAAGAATAACTTTTTTTTATTGATACTCATACATTTATATTGTTTTGTATTTTAACTACATAATTTTAAATAAAAAAAAATGCAATTAGTTCATTTGTAATCATTTTTTCAGGTATGTACCAACTTTCGGTCTCTGCTCAGTAGTGCCTTGCATGACGCAGATTTATAAATTATAATATAATGCTCAACTCGTAGTGTACAAATATTTACTTCCCTGATAATTTTCAAGGCAGTGTATTTTTGTAGAAGAAAATAAATCCCTACATTTATGTGTATGTTGCTACATATCCATCATAGCAGTCTTTCTATTTTCATTTGCACAAAAGCATTAAAAATTATATAGGTGCTTCCCACCATCGCCTATTTACACTACTGTCTGTCAAAGTGTGCATCTCACTGGAAAATGGATGCTTGCTCTAATCTCTAGGATATTTTTATTTTATTTTTGAGTGGGCGGGGTTTCAGCCAAGGCTGATATTTATCGTTCATTTGATTGTTGCGTGGACCAATTTAAGTAATTAGTATCTATATAAAGTAGACGTGACGTTTTTTAGGCTACAAAATTTGCCCGCAAGCTAGTTCATATCAAATTAGATATTTTATTACTTGATGATATTGTCGTGTGGAATTACAAATGGGTATTTCCATCAATAATAAAGGATTAATGCTCCTTTTGAGTAGATATGGATTCAAAGAAATCATCTACCTACAAAACGATTTATAGCTATAGCACAGATATACGTCTGTGGCTATAGGATGATCTGTAGCAAGGAATTTTTTGTATAATTTCTGATTTACAGTTTTTTATGCAATTAGGTGAACTCTGTGAACGCGGTTACTAATTGGTAATTAAGAACATTTTTAACTCGTTTAAAAGCTCTAACGCAACTGCATAGACATCTGCATGAAATTACGTTTTTTTTCCAATGCCTCTCTTGTTCCATAATTCCTTAAAGTAGTACAGCATGGCTGAAAAAAAAAACAGTACCATTGAATAAGTAATTTACTTATTTAATGACAGTACTGAACTTGATTGTTGATTTATTTAAAAAGTAAACATTATTAGGACTTGAAAACATGTTCTAAATGTGCGTTGTCTAAGAATGAAGGGCCACTCACACTGACGCGGGAATTCGCCAGCGGTACGAATGCGGGATATATTTGTACAGCGAGATATGCAAGTATGCATAAAGATACGGCGGTTCGCACGCATATACCGCTGTAGAAATATATTTAACATCCGTACCGCTTTCGTGCCCTGTGAAAGAACAGATCAGTAGTGCAAACGCGCTATAGCTAAAGTGAGTATGATGTGTTTATAATTTCCGCTTTATTCGAAGAAACAGAAAAAGGCAGCTTCATTGCGTTGCCGATCGTTGCTAGTGTGCACACTCTCATTTAATCCGCTGTGCTACGCGGCGATCGCTTCGCTCTAGTGAGCGGTACCCTTTAATAAGGGGTCCGTGGGGCGCGCGCATAGAGACGCCGATAACTGATTTCAGTAGTGTTCATTTTGAGAAACTTGTATTTTTGAGTAGGACCATTTTTCAATGTGAACAGGCGTGTAAAAAACTATTATACAGTACGCCCCAGGCAAATAATTACCTATTCCATTGTAATCAAAATAATAAACTTCTGTTAATAGCTTTTAATATTCAATTAACACCTAATTACCTCTAATTAACTAAGAAGTCTGTGTGATTTTAGTATAAAATCTGTTTATTTTGTTACGTTATTACTGTTCAAGGGCTAAGCGAATGTGATGTGAGACGGCATATTTTCTTTTATAAATTCAAATTTTGTAGCTATAAGTAGTTCTATTTGCACTAAAATTTTCGAATTTCGGAAATTGGGAAGGGCTGCAGTTGAAAGTTAGAATTTAATTTTGCCCCATGATATAGAAAAATAATTCTGAAATTTATCTGGCGTCGTATAACTATTGTGGATGCAATTTTGGATCAAGCAGCAGGAATTGCCTACCAAAACCAATTTAAAAAATTTCTGTGGCTAGCATAGATACCAACCATTGACTTTATATACACTATAGATAAACGGAGAAATAGGGAAAAATGGCAGCCGCTTTACCAAAAATCGACTACACCAAAATTTCTCGGGAAAACACATTTTCTTATTAATTTTGGTGCGTAGAATCCAAAACAATTCGTACTTCTCAATCAAAAGTTATGGACTAGAAAACCAATTTCGAAAGAAAATTCAAAGGGCTGTAACTCTGAACTAGTAGCCTAATCTTGGAACTGTTTGAAATTATGGATTCTAAAGGCCACATTCTATAAGAATATTTTTTTCAGGTCGATCTGAGACAATTTTTTTTCGGGCCTCAAAAAAAGGCAGTGAACCTTCCTTTTTTACCACAAATCGACTACACCAAAATTACCAATCAAAAGTTATAGACTAGAAAGCAATTTTGAAAGAAAATTCAAAGGGCTGTACCTTTTGAACTAGTAGCCCAATCTTGGAACTGTTTGAAATTATGGATTCTACAGGCCACATTCTATAAGAAAATTTTTTTTTCGGGTCGATCTGAGACAATTTTTTTTCAGGCCTCAAAAGAAGGCAGTGTATAACCTTCCTTTTTTACCAAAAATCGACTACTTACACCAAAATTTCTCGGAAAAACACTTTTTCTTATTAATTTTGGTGCGAAGAATCCAAAACAATTCGTACTTTTTCGATTAGACTTCTCAATCAAAAGTTATAGACTAGAAACCAATTTCGAAAGAAAATTCAGAGGGCTGTAACTTTTGAACTAGTAGCCTAATCTTGGAACTGTTTGAAATTATGGATTCTAAAGGCCACATTCTATAAGAATATTTTTTTCAGGTCGATCTGAGACAATTTTTTTCGGGCCTCAAAAAAAAGGCAGTGTTATAACCTTCCTTTTTTACCAAAAATCGACTACACCAAAATTTCTCGAGAAAACATTTTTTCTTATTAATTTTGGTGCGTAGAGTCCAAAACAATTCGTACTTTTTCGATTAGACTTCTCAATTAAAAGTTATAGACTGTAATGTTCCTAGGTGTGTCTATCAAGCCGACACTGAAAACGTTGACTTACCCTATACTTACGGTTGGCAACTCTGGCAAAAACTACAAGCAAAGCCACCTACCTTTCAAGTCGAAACGATGGTAGTCTCGCGGCACTTTTGAATTTGGACGGCAATCGGCCCGACATGGGTGGCACGAATGGACTCCTACGTTGTGTAATCGGTTCTTTTATGTGTTGGGACGTGAGACATAATCGGGAAGGGAATTAAATAAAAGACAGAACTTTTGTGCGTAAGAAATGACAAGATCAAATAAATATATTAACGCACACACAAGACCATGCCAGGGAAACCTTCTCCGGGACTAAAACCCTGGCATAGGCCACACAAATACATGAAATAAATCACCTACAGCAATAAAATGCAAGAGAAAATACACATAAATAAAACATCTCAAATGGTATGATAAAAATCAGATAATCAAATCAAATGCAATTAAACAAGTTCATAAAATCAAAATACACAAGACATCATAAATGCAGTGGAAAACATGATAAATCAATTCAGTACAAAAACACATCAAAATACCTGTACGATCAATAGAGATAACACAACTCGTCAAATAAACAAACTGCATGTACATAGGAAACGTAAATGGTGTGGCTCTACTCTAGCCTTCCGTTAACATAATTTAATTTAACACGAAAAGTACATGTGAGAATGCCATTGGTCAAAAGCAAGTATTCATGTGAAAATCGATTATCGCTCAAGCAGAACATATTTTAAATAGAGGAAATTTTAATGAGAGGGCCCCCACTCGTATTGCTAAGATGTTAAGAACTACAATCCGCACGAGACGAGTAGGCAACAGATACAGCGAAAGATCTAACTGCATTAGGTACCTACTCCACGGAGACAGAATTACCCACTCGCACACACAAACATCGAAACATTAAATTCAAGAGCCCTCCTTCGTATAGCTAACGCACAAGAACTGTAGCGAGCCACGAAACAGAAAGTAACAGATACAGCGAACAATCAAACTGTATTAGGTACTTCCCTCACGGAATAGTTACGGGTCAATCGAACAGAGCAACATCACACCGATAATCAACTCCTCATGAATAACAGAAGTAAATACTTAATTAAACAAAATAATGTCATAATCATCTGTACAATATAAGACACAAACATGATTCATCTAACGGTACTCAAAACAAAGGCATGGAGTACGCCATGATTCAGATATCGTAGTTTATGCAAAATCAGCAAAATGTAAATATCAAATTGTGGCAAGAAATTCAATGATTAAATAGCTAGTACAAGAAAGAATAAAATGGTTACCTACTACCTGTAAATACACCTTCAAAACACCATCACCAAAAATAATCAAGAATAATAAAAAAAACCGGGAAAGCGTGTGTCACAGAGTTGTATATTTACTTATATACAACTCTGTGGCGTGTGTCTTCCGCATATATATAAAAGAAGACCATATATATAAGAGAAGAATATATATGGTCTTCCGTCGACCTCGTCGCCATCTTCTCCCCATTCTCCCCTAGCCTCCTTACCAAAATCCCCTAGTATTCGGCATCTGCGCAAAACGGTCGTTGGTTATATACAGAGCATATTATATTTTTGTTTCAGCTGTAAACGTGTGTTGCCTAACCATCAGGGTGGATTATCACAAGACTAGAAACCAATTTTGAAAGAAAATGTATTATTTAGTATCGCTGTCTCCAGGTAAAATAATAAACAGGACACACAAGTATAACATTTAATTGGAACACGACATAACCATGCTTGTAGATGCAGTCAACGACATGTTCTAGTTCTCCATCTACGCACCAGAGTGCTACTACAGAATAAGATATTATAGTATCTTAAAACTACATATTATACAGAAAATTCAAAGAGCTGTACCTTTTGAACTAGTAACCCAATCTTGGAACTGTTTGAAATTATGGATTCTACACGCCACATTCTATAAGAAAATTTTTTTTCCAGTTCGATCTGAGACAATTTTTTTTCGGGCCTCAAAAAAAGGCAGTACTTTTAAGTTATTCAAATATTTGAGCACAATTTAGAAATGTTTAGGGAAATTGCCACAAAATCAAATATAAAAATCCGATACAACTGAATACCGAACGATTCTGGAGTGAAACTTTTTGACCCGATAGTCTACGTAACTTAAAAACAATAGGGACCTTTCTTATATCCTTAAGACCATGTGTACCAATTTTCAAAGCGATCGCACGTTTCTAAACAAACTATCATGCACACGGACAAACGGATGGTCAAAAAAGGATCTGTTCCAAAATCGCTAGGATTAATTTCAGAAAGGCGTACGTATCATGTGCACGACGTTTTGAAAACTGGTACACGTATTCTTAAGGATATAACTGGTATAAGATCAAAGGTCCTGGTAGGTACCTCCTATATAATAATAATATTAATATTATTATTATATAGGAGGTAATTGCGTTTTTACTCCCCTTAACAATAGAAATATTAAAAAAGCTAACCCCATACAAAGTATAACTTGATTTTTTAAGTAGTATTAAGACTTTTATCTAGTATACTATTTTAAATTTTTAATGTATTTGAGTGACAAGTATTTGAATACTTTTTACTGTATTCGAATACTTTTTATAGTATTAGAATACTTTTGAAAGTATTCGAATACCTTTGAAAGTATTCAAATACATTCTAAAGTATTTGAATACTTATTTTTTAAAGTAGTTGAATACTTTTCAATGTATCTGTATCTAGTATTCGCTTATGCTGGACGTAAAAGTATTTAGTATTCATACCTTTGATTTGTGTAAAGTATTTACTATTTAGTATTCAAATACTTTTTGAAAGTATTCGGCCCAGCTCTGTTTATTATCAATTTAATGTGCAATATAATGATGCATACATTCTGTAGATAACACTGCGTAATAACAGAGTATAGTAAAGGTAATACTAATAGGTGTAACATACAATCAATAGATATGAATAATTGCAGAAATATGCACACAGGTAGTCCATTTTAATGTTTACTTAAATGACCGCGATAGCATTTGTTTGATTGTGGTTAATATTTTTGATTTGATCTCTTCTTCTTGATTCTTAAAACTTTCAACTTTGAAGGCCTATGCCTGTATTGCCCTAGCGCTAGCATGTATACTTTTTACCCTTCACTTCCACTAATTTTGTCGCTTTTGCAATCGTCTTCCTAGGAATATTAAATTGTTCTTACAGCCGCCGAAAGCTCTCGCCAGGGAAGAAGAGAGACCATCAACTTTATGAAGTTTTAGGTTTTAGGTACTTACAAAGAGATAAGGAAAATATAAACGTGATAACTGATTTGAGAATACGTCGCTTGATATCTCATTTCAAGGAACAAAAGTGCATTGCTGGACTGCCCAATTTGGGAATTTCATTCCGACTATTTGGATAAGGATACTTATACCTACCTGTAATTAGTTGAATGGGTTAGAACATTACAGCCTATAAGCATAGACATATGAGCATATATGTCTATGGTTTCAGGCAGAGATGTTAGCCATCATGACCTGAGCACAGAAGCTCCGTAGAGGTTACCGTAATAAGCACCACTGCAGTGACAGTAAGGCGCTTAATTAGATGAGTCTAATAACGTAAGCTTGATCTCGGTGCCCGCGCACTGTGGAATAGAGAGCAACGAAAGAGCAGATGAGTTGGCTTGCGAAGGCAGTGGGGGGAGGGGGACTTCGTCGGGCCCGCCTATCATAGGAACTGCGCACTCTATTGTCACGGCTAGGATTAATAATCCAGTTAAATTGTATTTTTACCAGGAAAGTTGTGGGGTGGTTTTGATTTCTTTGATTCTACATGTTTTTTGGGGGGCTGAATCCGAATCTGAGGTTTGCTAACCAAATTTCATGACGCAACATTGCAAAAAATACAAAAAAGTCTCCTCAAAAGATTTTATAACTGTTCCGTCTGGTATAAAACTCTCCCACTTTTTCACAGATGAGCCAAGCAAGGCCCGTTACGTCACCGTGTACCTGCGTTTGCAGTCTCGAGGCCCTCCACCCATACACATACATACACAAGCGCACAAAGTGACACAGATGAACATAAATACAACCTGCAAAATTGCGGTCGCAACCTGGTTCCGTGCACTAATTTTTATAATTTTAAAAGGCAACTTATTGTCACATATTTAAATCTGTGTTATTGTGCTGATCGTGAAATTCACTAATTAGAAGCGATCAACAGGCCTATAACCCACTCTCAGGGCCCACACTCTAGTATGTTCTTTTGCCGCTTTTGCTTCTCCATAATAGTCTTATATAAAAAATATGCTGCCGCTACAAAGGCAGCGATTTGGTGGGAACATATGTGCAACCTCAAGTCTGCAACGTTTGTAGGCAGCTGCACCATAAAAACTGTATGTTTTGCGCTACTTTCTGCTGGTGTGTGAACACAGTACAACAGTCGGTGCACAAATACTGCGCAACAAAAGTAGTTGTGTCAGCTGTGTGTAATACTACCTTTAAGTGCTGCCTGGCCGAGCTTCCCTTGTGAATAGAATAGAGTAGCCCAAAATTTGATCACTAGGTGTTTTACATATCATAACAGTACGGGACTACATCAATAAAAAAGGAAACCAGAAATAATTTAGACTTTAGTTAATATTTAGTAAAAACATATAGATATTGTGTGCATAAATACATAAAATTCTGGTATAAAAATAAAGCTACCTGTTATATATTCTTAAATTAATTATCACCATAGGTAATAATACTTTGTTAGGTATATGGTATACTTATACCAAAGAGTAACCATTATGGGTACTCTTTGCTTATACCCACTACCTATGTAACCTATGTTACCAAAACCACTGACGTTCGGATTACCTACAAATTGTAGCATTCCTGACCAGCAGGACGGATTCCATTCAATAAATTAAATCATGAATAAAACGTAAGGACGGAAGTTTGGTTCCCCCTAACTAACAAAATCGGTGGCATGTCGCGCGTTAACAATTCCAACCAGGCCATATACAGGGGAGCTGAAATTACGTTCTTTCTGGGAATTGGAAGCGTCATGACCACCAAGCTTGCTTCAGTGGAATGCTCCAGCAGTAACTCGCGTAATCGTAGATGGCGATTTGTCTTCTCCTGCATAGCCAATAACTCCGATTCCGGTATGTGAGCTGGAAGTATACCTTCTGTTATGACAATGAAACAATTATATAACACGCTTATTTACCTTCCTGAGATTCGGTAAAATCTTCACGATTTTTATAGTCGTAGATAAGCGATTTGAAGAGCTGCTGAGTTGAGTCTTTAGCTTTGCTTGTGATATTAGGGACAATTTTCAAGTCTGAGTAGTCTATGCGAAACTTGGCCAACATACTGGCCATGTTTCGATGTTCACATTCCAGTTCATCATGTTTATTGGCCAAGGTGAAGACACGTAATCGACAAGAGTTCCAACTGCGTCTTGTATTTATTATATATGGCAGGAGTAAGGTCAGACCTATTTTAAAAAAACACCGTGAAATTCGTGGCTATAGCAATATTTTCAGTGAATTTGCTATATATACAATCACATTTTTGCCCCTGAACAGTATTTTCTCCATGAAACAAACCCCTCCCCAAGATCCACAAAGAATTTTTTTCTATTTACATTTCCACTTTGCAATTTGTTTAAACTAATTTGCTATGAGAACCTTCATTTGAAAAATATGATTCCGTGTACGTTCCGTGTTTCATAGCTCATAATTATACAATTCCTTACCTCCATCATCATACAACCACCAAACATCAATGGTAGCTCCCCTTTTTTGCCGTTTTTGAAACTGTAACCCATTGCCGATATTATGTATGGTCTCCAACGTGTTATCTTTAGATTGGTTGCCAAAAGAATCTTCAGTGTAATTTTTATTGTTTTCCTTTTCGTTAGCGGCTGGTGTTGTACTTACACGTTCCTTTTTTCGTAATACTGGTGTGGCTAATACTGATAAATTACTGGCACTACTACAAGAAGCTGTAAAATTGTATATCAAAATTATTAAGTTTAAATTTATAATATTTTAATTTCCATGCCTTGAGATAGCTGACTATATGATTGATTATGTCTCAAGGATTCAATACTGTTGTACTTCGTTTGAGTGTTATTTGTTTCTTCTTCAAGTTTAGAATTTTTGTCAGAACTAAAACCTTGCTTCATTCGTAAAATACCTACTCCCATGTGTAAATCGAACGCATTACTGGAATTGATTATTACTCATGGCAACCGATATTTGATTGGGTAACTTACTGCAAGACATTAAAATACTCATCAAGATCTTGCCGTGAACACGTTTGCCAATCGGATTTATGCCCCATTAACAAAATATTTGGTTTGAGTTTACCAATACCGCAAGCTTTTAGCAAGGCCGTGGCGCCCTCCTCAAAACTTGCGCCATCGATTTGCATGTAGAATCCTTTAATTTTGCTAGCTTTTAACCAGGCTCGAGCTTTAAAACTCAATACATTTCGAATGCGTTGATGAAGCCAACTCTAAATCTGAACTATTAGTTTTTGAGCTCCCTGTAGATACTTACCGAATTGATGTGCCCACAAATAAGCAGTGAAAGATTTTTCGTTAGTAAGTAAGAAAAATCCACAAGTGCCGGTCTTGCACTTGGCATACCCGAAAGCACTAGGATTTGTGGCCGATAATTTTTTACGTGCTCTTCAACCGCATTTAATTGATAAACCGCTTGTAGAGCGTTTTTATAAGTTTGAGCTTGCGTTGTTGATCCCCAATTTACTTCTACAAAAGAGATAGTAGGAGGAGTGCTAGTAAGTCAAACCTACTTACCTGGTTTCCGAATGGACACGATGAGATACAGTGCCAGAAGAGCCGAGAAAGTAATTAACGCTGTCCACCAAGAGATTAAGAACATTACAACGACACACAGTATGGAGCCAAGTAGACTTAACCACATGTTGTAGTACTGAATAGACCCACAAATAATTTCTAACAATGGATGTAGATTTTACCTTAAAAGTAGGTCTCCATCCTACAGGTTTGGCCAAGGATGCATGAAACGTTGAGAAATTAATTAATGTATAAGCAGCCAAAAAGAAATTAGATATCAATGGTGCAATCATATTTAACTCCCCTAAAACAATAAAAAATATCAAATGTGTCCAACATCGTTTAAAGACATACCAATTAATATAAATGCAACTGCAATTATGAAAGTAAGTATATACCCCCGCACTGGTTCATTGTTTTTGCCATATCCTTTGCCAAACCAACCTATGTAAGGATACAACTTATCTTTGCATAGAGCTTGAAACACTTTTGGAGCTGAAACTAAGGAGGCTAATGCAGATGATAAAGTAGCAGCAAAACATCCTGCGTATATTATTGGACCAAACCACGACACTAATTCAATTACCTGCAAGAAAACATTTTACTTGAAGGCCGGCACAACACGCCTAATCTAACCTACTTGGAAACTATTATGTAATCCATGGCGACACTGTCCTGGATCACATGTTGTAGAGTTTCCCGCTAAATAGTCTGTGACATTTCCAGTGGCATCACGCACTACCGTAAACCCAGATATCACTGCTATTAAAATATAAGATGCCGTTGTTAATAATATTGCCAACAATGTCCCTTTAGGAATTGCACTTTGAGGATCCTTGCAAATGAGTAAGCTGATTTATAAAAAAACACATGAAGTTTACCTTTAAGTCGCCAGATATATTTGCACCAGCTAAAATACCAGTAGCCGCGGGGAAAAATACAGCGAATACAGAAAAAAAAGAGTGATCAACACCTTGGGAAAATCTATAATCAGCATAAAGATTTTCCTTAAAGACCTTCACTGAAATATAAAAATCATAGGTAAACCTGAAAATTTTTAATTGAGCTTACGGTCGTATCCAATGAAACCTTTGGCCCTGTCTTCATCGTTAGTAGGGCCAATTATGCTTCCGATAACAAAATCTAAAATTGCAATTAAAAGAATTGCCAACAGTACTAATTGGGCCTAAAAATTCAATGTGTATATTTTACAATTAAAGTCATACTTTACCTTCGCCTCCCATTCCATTCCAAAAACCACGAGAATCGTTAAAAGTAGAATGGTCACCGATCCAATAATACGAATGTCATTAACGCCGCCGACAATCTTCAGTTCATGAGATTTGAGCAGGTCTCCCATAGATTCACAGAAACCCACCACATACATTGCGCACGCAACCGCGTTTGCCAGCGAGAAGATTAATCCGATTGATCCTCCAAACTCTGGCCCCAAACTCCTTGAAATCATGTAATAGGTCCCACCTACAAGATATTAAAAGTGAAAGTAGAAGGATCCGAGAGTGATACATACTTACCTCCTTTTATCACGCCGTTAGTACTGATGGCCGACATGGAAACTGCTGTGATTGTTGTTACAGTGCTTGTCGTTAGGATGAGTAAAATCGCGTATCCTAAAATATTACATTGCAATTAGGAAGTTCAACATAATCCAAAATAATTCCATAATAGAGGAGAAAGTCGAGAAACCATGCAACTAACCTACACCAGTTTGTGCAACAACCCATGACAGCCGAAGAAAGAGCATCACACCCCAAATGTTCAGAAGGCATCGTACTAATACACCTTGAATCCATCCAAATTTGACTTGTCCCTCGGATGTGTCTTCCAATTTGCCATTAAAACTAACTGTTGTCATTGTTGGAGTCTGAAATCAAATTTAAGTATTAGCTGCTTGGTTTGGAATAAAGAATTAATGCCATCAAATAAAAGACAAAAGGATGGAGACAGCGGAAACAACTGGAAATCCCGGGGGCGGCGCCATCACCAGGAAGCAGAGTTCCCTATATAATGCAGACTGGCGAAGCTGTGGCCGTACCCTTTCGGGTCGGATAACACCCAGTTAGCCCCCCCCCCCTCCCCACAACCTTCCCAATCCACAAAATCCACCTCATTGTTTGGCATATTATGTCGCGGCCCAGCGCAATGGCAACAAAGTGGTGGAGATGCACCGCTGTTAGTACCTACCAAGGACACATCCCCACGACAGTTGAATAAATTCTGGGAGAAGCGGCTACGCCAGGCATATGCTAGAGTATCAAGTATACGCAAGTAGTATTTACATTTTACTCGTAATAAAACCCATTCGGACGTATGGGAGTGTTATGGGCTTCAATACAAATTCAAAGGTAGGTAAGCTGCGTGATATTTTTAAATGTTGCCGCGAGACGAGACCAGTGTTCCTGATTACTCCTCATCTGTCCATGTTGATCTTATGCCTACCACTAACGAAGATGCTTCAATCCAAAATAGAAGCTAAGCTGATAGATACTAAGCGATCAAACTGTTCCTGCTTTCATAAAATGTACGAATTATACCTTGTAAAAGCATTTTAATTTCAAAATTGTTAACTGGTAGTGGCACTACGTACGCGATACGCGTACCTGTACCCTGTACGTGTACCTATACTGTTAATAATGAAATTAAAATTACACACCCTACTTGCTGCATTAATACCTACACGCAACGAACCTACTCTTCAACAAAAATTTTCATTAAACGAATGAAAAGGTTAATGAGCTATTATACTCGTACTATCTACTTAATAATCTTGTTTTTAATTACGTGCAAAATGTTTGTCGGATTCTATGAGTAATCGGGTTAATTCCTATAATCAGAACGCTGAAAGGCCTTTCATTTCGTGATATGCACGCCTTAAATAATGACGCAATAGATGAGTGTACAATTATTAAAGAATAATGTCATTTGTCCTTCAGAATTGATTCTCTTTCTTATTTTATATATTCCGAGTTCCGACAAGGTACAGAACAAAAATCCACTCTATATATATGGTTGTAGCAGAACATCTTCATCTTGGAACGAACGGATCTCCTCTGAAACTGCATATCCCTACTACGTTTGGTACTTTTCCCCATGCGTCTTTTGTTTTCGATTATTATGTTAAGAGATTTAACCACTTCTGCCTTTGCCTACTTTGGCGATGAATGCGATGATATTGTAACGTAAATTTAATTACAATTAATTAACAATAAATCTATTGAAATGAATTGATTTATAACAGTTAAAATATTGTTTATTAATCACATATACATAATTTGTAACAGCGCAACTATTGATTACTTCGGCGTTGAAATTGGAGCTCTGAAACGGAATTGAATTTTCTTATATAGCAAACGCTACTCTTTCTCGAAAGGTTTCGAACGCTTCCGAACGCTCCCGAGTGTTCTAAAATGTTCTCGAACAAAACACTTCATATTTCCCGGAAAGATTGCGTCACACCCGCCTTCGTCTTTATCGCCGATAACTAACTTTGCGTGCCGCCTCGATGTCTCTAGGGTTCTCTGGAATATTCGCTACAATATGGTATAGTCTATATCTACACCTTAGCACATAGGTAGATACTTGAAAAAAGATTTAAGAAAAATAATGCACAAATTTTTCGCATTAGCAATAAATACGAATTGTTTTCTTATACAGTCTGTTTGATGTTACCTTTCACAGTAGATATCTCGGCTACTGTTTTGTATTATCTGTTACAGCCAAAAAACAATTGAAAATGAAATGTATTAGATGCAACAAATAATTGCTGTGCGAAATTCTCTTTCCGACGACATATCACATGTCATACTACGTAATCAATTAAAAAAGTATGCGAGGAAACAAATGAAATTATTTGTCAGGTTCCAATTGAACAATGTTCCTTAATGCTATCTTGACAACAAAGGTCATCATGCAATAATAAATACAACATATCGTGAAGAAATGATGCCCATCATTAGCATATCCATTTTTTCATCGTTAGAATAATTACCACACCACACATTTCGTGATAGCTAAGATGAAAGCAACAATACGTATAAATTTACTCAATGAATTTCACGATAAAGCTGTAGCAATTGTTTTCATCGCCTAGATTGTCAAAGCGATCAGAGTTGGACTGGGTCACTGGGTCAACTGGGTTACCTGGGTCACTAAATTAAACTGGGTCACTGGGTCGCTGGGTCACGTCATACTCTTTTCAGTTAGACCCAGTTTGACCCCGCGTTTGACCCAACTTGACCCAGTTTGACCCAGCGACCCAATTTCACCCGGGGGCCCAATTCGACCCAGTCACCTAGTTTGATCGAATAACGCAGTTAAGTCAGTGCCCCCTCGGTTCAAGTGTACAGATTATGAAATAAATGAAATGCTGGTTTGTTGAAAATAATACTCGATTGCTTGACAACTGCCATTTCTGTGATGTTTGCTTTAATACTGCCGTAAAAAACTTTCTATGTCCCGAATTGTATTAGAATAATGTTATTTCTTTGCTTCAGGGCTTACCAGTTTGCTTACAGGTGTTCATTCACATTTAATTTTTTTCTACTAGTTAGCTTAATCCAAATAAATCTTTTCTCTAAATACTTTCATTGACTACTTGACTACAAACTATAAACAAATGCATTTGATTTTTTTAGGTATTAGTTCTCTTGAATGAAATTGGGCTACGTGCTTGTTGCCGAATATTATTGAGGAAGTTTTTTTTAAATTAAAAGTTACTTGAAATTGTTTTGGATGATACCTAACAATAATTTAATTACTGGGCCACCGGGTCAAGACGGGTCACTGAGTAAAGGTGGGTCAAGATGGGTCACTGGGTCACCGGGCCAAGCTGGGTCACCGGGTCAAACTAGGTCACCGGGTCAAGCTGGGTCACCGGGTCAAGCTGGGTCACTGGGTCAAGCTGGGTCACCGGGTCAAGCTGGGTCGCCGGGTCAACTGGGTCATCGGGTCACTGGGTCAGTAAACTAACTGGTTCACCGGGTCACTGGGTCACTCTATGCTTGACTCAGTCCAACTCTGAAAGCGATCATTGATTCTTAATTATCGATTTACGTTTTTACTTGAACAGACTATATGAACTATGACATGCGATACATCGTCGAAAAGAGAATTTTGCAGTTTCAGAATATGCAATAAAATTTGGTAAATTTCATTTAAAATTTTGTATTATTTTCTGCATCTGATACACTTGACTTTCAATGGTTTTTCTGACTGCAATAACATCTCCAACAGTAACCTAGATATCCGCTGTGACGGATAAAATCTACCAGGCTGTATATGTGATGATATGCCCCAATGGTTCGTCATCACACCTTACATCTGAAAGAATAGCACTATGGGAAAAAAATACGAGACGCTCTACACAAGAATCGTGATAAATCTTCGACTTACACCGTTCTCTTCAGATGTCGAAGAACAGGGATTTTCGCAACGAAACTTGTTTATGGAAACATGGAGTGCTCCATCCTATTCCGGAAGTCGATCGCATCTTAAGAAAAACATAGATTGTAGATCGGGATCAAGTGTTCTGTGACCGGTAATCATTCCTGGCGAGAGTTATATACGATGCAATTTATTTTTGCGCGCTTCAGATTTTTGGGCAATACAAGTTAAGTGTGTATTGGCAGCTATTACCTAATTAGTGCGGGCTTCAAAATAAAATTTGTTGCAAAAGTCCTGCAAAAAGATTACTGAGTTTTGTAATACCCGAGGTAAAACCTCAAAACGGTATATAGTAATTTAAAAATAATTGTTTTCACATCGGTAAGGTAAGTATCGAATACTTACCTATCGATATATTTTACTTATCAATATGGCGATAATTATTGAAATATCGATAATTATCGATACATCGACAGATATCGATATCTCGATAGTTACCGATATATCGATAGAACTATATCGGTTTTTTAACTCTTAAGTGAAGTTTCTGCTTCCACATTGATTACATCCAATTTTTGGACTATATTCGCAATCTCTAATTTACCAAGTGTCGCCCACGACCTCCTCATAATATTTGTTTGAGTTATGAAGAAAAAAATATGTTATCTTCAAAAACATATGGGGTTATGTTTCATAATTATCTGTAACTTTTATTCTGTCAATTTTTCTAAGTTCACCAAACGAAATAACGGAAAAAAACACCTGTATGCTTTATCTAGTTTGCCATTCATTGTTATGAAAATCAAAAAAGTATGAGCTCGTAAAACTGAAATTCTTTCCCACGAACAATAAATATCGAAAAAGCTCGCACTGTATAGTGTAGGTATATGTATGGCGTTTCTGGATTTATAAAGTAACATCTTCTAGAGGTCATAGGCCAAATATATGTATATAGCCATGAAAGGCAATCTACGTATATGTTGTCTTTAAATCAATGAAACAGAACCATTTATAATGATTTATAGATAAACAAGTTTTTCTATTTCGGTGTTTTCGGCCGAAAACAGTTGTACAAAGACAGTGATTATAGTCGTTTTTTTTTGGTAACTCATCTCTTAATTTGGCAGTTACTAGTTAGTACAAGTAGGTACTTCGTTGGGTACTTCCATGTTTGAACTTCAAAATGTCAGTCTTACTACGCTGCCAACCTAAAACTTAACGGCATAAAAAGTGTTCCCAACATAAAACATGTTAGTTCTAATGTTCCCTATAGTTTCTGATAATGATTTTTTTAATTAAATTAAAGCACCGAAATAGAAAAAATAGTATGAAAAACGCGTGTTACAATGCTTTATTGTAATACTCCTATCTTGCGGACACTCGTGGCTACGCTTCGCGTCGCCACTCGTGCCACAAGATGGTCGTATTACAATAGGTCGCATTGTAACACTTGTCTTTCAATATACTATTAAGTTACTTTTAATTTCTATTTGAAACATTTATGTTCTTTGTTTACGCTATGGATCATAAGCCATAAGTACCTATATGTATGAAATATGTCGCTAATATTACATTAATGCAATATAATAAGTGTAAGGTAGTATACACAATTCATTTATCATTATCATATTATTATCTGTGTTGCCCTGCGGCAAGGTGGTCATGCATGATGAGCTGTAATAGACGGAATTGATTTTAATTGCGAAAAATTACGAGTTATTTCAATGGATGAACATCTTCAAGGTTAGCAAGGATTACTTACAAAAAGATTACCCAAAGGGCTCATTTTAGCATTTTGCCTCAGTTGGACTAAAGTGCTTTCAATGGCATAATGAGACAACACTTCCTCTGACACTAGAAGTTTCCGCAGTATCCGAGTTTCTTTTAATTTTCAATCAAAAAATTTTCGATTAGACAAATCCGTAAACACAATCAAGTACCATTCTGTCGTCACATTGAAAGTTGCGTGCAAAACAATATCATATTTAAAAATGTTCTCTACAGATGTTATAGTCTAAATCGGCAATTTTACTTATAGTTTGTTTGCGTAATCAGAAATTATAAAATTGTAGACTTTTTACATACAGAAACAATTTTTTAAAGAGCACGGTAACGCTGATCATTTACCTACAATTTACAAATTATTCCTGTCACCTTTCTATACCATACTAGCGCAACCTCCTATCCGGCCACCTTTGCCCTGGGCCAGTCAATTCCATGAGCCGTCAAAGTCAACACTTTATTTATGTATTCCAATTCCAATATAGGTAATAATTAATTCTATAACAGGAAGAACCTTCGTATTGTAGCGAATAATCCAAAACGACATCGGGGCGCCATCGTGTCGCCATTAGATGAAGGGAGTAGTCCCTGGGGATAAGTAATAAAGGCGGATGTATCTATTCGAAAATATTCTAAATTATTTGTTTGCTACATAAGCAACCTGAATCGTGTTTAATCTCATCGACGCCGAAGTGAAAAAGTGACATTCGTGACAAATTGTTATAAATCGATCTATTTAAGGAATGTTTCGACGAAACCTCTTGGCCGGAGAATAGGTATCTGGTGGACGACTATTTTCGGAAGTTCATTGTCGTTTGGCAGAGTTGCCTTGATCTTATCTCGTGATTGTGTGGCACAAATCAAATGTATAGTGAGATAGTCATTCATCTGAGTACTCCTACGTTATGAGCGCCCTGGGTGTGAATTAGTCCTAAGCATAAACAGTCCTGGATACGAATTGTGTGGGTAGCAAACTTTGTTACAGATGCAAACAATGGGGTAATTCGTGCTTTAAAGACCAATTATACACGTGTTTCTTATAGTATTTTTTTATTATAGTTGCAATGTAATTTAAAAATAAGGGAAATTCGATGAAATCATATTGACGTTATTGTCTAATAACGGGCCATCAAGAATGAGTTGCTGTCGGGTCGCCTTTGGAAGTTCAAGTTAGATACGAATTCCCATGTAAACAAACATTCCGAAGGTAACTCGACAGCAACTCATTTTTGATCGCATTGTACATGTCTAATTAAGTGGGCTGTGTATTTGGAGTTCCATTGATTCCATGATTGCCATGGAAATGTCCCTTGACATTTGCTTATAAAACTCACCGTCTTTGTCAATAAATCGATTTAGGTTGAAAAAGATAATGCACCGTCCATTAAATGGCTTATTTTTCTAATGAAAAGTTGGTAGGTGTAATCCAAATCCAGTAAAGCCTATTATAAAGAATATGAAAAGGTGTTTCCATGGATGAATAGGAAGTTACTTACGAACAAAGTCCTAAATGCATCGATAATGCTGGCATATACGAAGAAAATGTCAAAGGTATTTAAATCTTCTATCTTTTGGAGCATTCATTCAAAACTTATAACAATGCTGCGATTAAAAAGTGGAACAGGTTTGGCAGCATACCATAAATTACGCGCGATTGTAAAAGTTTCAAACAAAAGATAGGTACAAGCCAAAGAAATGTTCTGCATTTACAGAGAGCGACCTATGGAAATTTTTTATTTCAGCCTCAGATGACAGTTTCAAAAGTCATACTTGAAGTTTCATTACTTAGCAACTTTAAAGCACGTGTGTTTTAAAGTAGTTAGAGCGCGTTCGGCTGAAGTCAAGTGATGTACTCGGCCTACCTATTACCTTACGGTAAACGTCCCCAAAAAAATGTTGTTATGAAGGAAACATAATTAGAAATACGGTATGAGTGGTATTTTGTACCTCAGCACAATGCAAACGTCTTACATGATTTTTAAAAAGGTATATACAGTAGTCAACGTGACTAGTCTCCCTACTTTTCGACCCTGTTTCAAACCTTTGCACACTAAATGTTGACGACACACCGCGACTAAATATTCACAGTTAAGCGGTAAATCCTAAACGAATATATTTATTTTTAATCAAAACGTATGCGAGACGTATGTAAAAGCCGGGAAACTAAATAATTTGGCGTCTTACGTGAAGTCGGTATAGTGGATTTGGTTTTTCGATGTTGGCGCCAGAGATCCCCAGCCGCTATCTTGATCTCGATCCGATCAGTGTGTCAACAAGACGTGTGCAGGCCTTAATAAATATCGTTGGTTTTGGTGTTCTTTCTGAAAGACACCATGCCTTTTGTGAAGAAAAGTGCTCAGCAGAAGAAGGAAAAGATTGTCCTAGCTCAGCTATATACTAGACCTAGTGGAAAAGTCATCAAATTTAAACGCGTGCTGCATAGCGTGCCGCCGCGTCAGAGCAGACGCCGCTTCGGCGGTAAATATCTTCCTTATTTCATCATGAACATGTACTTTTCCGTGCATATTTAGATTCGTCACAAAATTTCGCTTCTAATGAGACCCATCTCATTTAAGTCTTGATACAAAAACCTTCGCTAGCTCAGAAAAACTGAGTCTGTCCATAAGAGCCCATGTTAAAATACCCTGTTTTTACTGTCAAATATCTCAGAAACGGCACATAGGAACACTTTTTTCTTTTGACCATTAGAAAGTGCGTCTCTCAGAGAATAAGTGACCAAATTTTCACCAACTTCTTGTTACTTTTAAGTTACCTAGGCGCTCTAACTACTTTAAAGGGCTAATTTCGCACGCATAATGTTTAAAACGGAGATTGTGATTCAGGTCACGATACACTTCCAAATTCAGGTATAATAAAAAATCAAGTAAATGTTTTGGATTTGTCAAAAATACAAGTATCACATCAATTTTTACCAACCTAAACAACCAAAACATCAATTTGGTATGTGAATAAATAAATGTTTACACAAGCAATCTAATTTGTACCACTCAAGTATGTTGCGTAATATCGGCTCAAATCGAGGCTCAAATAGACACATTCGGTATGCAAGACTATTAGTACTAAATTAAGGATAATGTTTACCATTTATCCTATCAGCGATACTTGTTGCAGTAGTCTGTAGCTTAGGGTTAACATGGCAATACACGATCCGACACAATTTTGTTTTGTCACCTACAAGAAACCGAATGACATATTTTTCGCAGGTTGGTAATTAAAAGGTACCTACCTGGTTCTTCGATAAAAAAGTAGACCTAGCAAAGGTAGAGATATGTAAAAACGGGTTGGCCACGATGCGACTTTTTTGTGAAGGGTGGATGAAGTGATGAAATGGGCCAATTACTATTTTTGAAACAAGGTCGAGAAGTAATTATACACATACACATTTTTAGTGGCATCGAACATATGTCGGTTCTATGACATAAATAAAGATGAAACAAAGTTATGAAACTTACCTTATTAAGTAAAGTAGCATTGTGTAGCTCTTCCAAGGTAGGTCTGTTTGCTGCTTGAAATGACATAATATTCCGGTAATTATCCAGCCTGGGCAACGCCTCCCGGGTTAACTGCCTAGGAAGAAAGGTTAAAATTACTTAATATCTTAATATCTCGGAATAGTTATAAGTTTATAAGCTAACAAACGAGGAAAATATTTAAGTTTCAATGTCCAAATAAGAAGAGAGCATCTTTCTTCGGAAATTACCATAGGTAATGTAAACGAAATAATTATTGCAGCATTGGTAGACGATTATGATTATACGTATGCAAAGAAACCATGACAACAAATTCATGTTATAGTAGCCATGGGCATTAGACATTTCGCCAAGTTTTCGTCCATTCTACCTAATCAACTTTGTATGTCTATGGAAATTACTCGTGCTAACATGCCGATTACAATGCCAAGGTGATTGTCATCAATCCACGAGTCTTCGTTTATTGTTGGCGCTGAAATATCACAAAGACTAATAACTCAATACCTTATTACTTAATACATAATTGTGGTTGGTATATATGATGTCATTATAGGCAAGTGCTTAACAAATATAAGCGCACAATACAAAACGATCGGATAAAAATAGATAATCTACCTCTATATGAAAGGCAAATATTTTTATACCCATTCACTATTTTACACACGCTATCTATTTATCTATAAGATAAAGGTGCTACCTTTTGGGGCTGGCGTTACGCTGGTTTGTAAAATGTTATCAGGGAAAGAATCCTTTTCTGAAACATATCAGTCGAAATCAGTCAAACCAGTGAGACCCCAGTAGTTTTGTTTATTTAGGGCCAATTGCACCGTCAAGATTAAGTATCCCTTAAAGTTAAGCATAACTTAAATACCATAGCAACGATTGTCTTAATAATCGTTGCCATAGATTTTAAGTTCGACTTAACTTTAAGCAAGGCTTAATTTTGTTGGTGCAACTGGGACTTATTATTTGATCCATCATTTCACTACACAATTAGGGACATTTTACTTTAATTTGTATACTACTATCTACAATTTTAAAACAATACTAGAAAATATTAACAGAAGTGTTGGTTAATATTATTCTTGTAACGTACTAATAAAATGGTAAGAAAACAGATAGAAGGACGGACATGCGAACAAAGCGCAGACAATAGATCCTAGTTTACAAAAAATCGTACAAATAATTTTCGTTCTTTTAGTGTAGGGAGCGAGTACTTTCTGGACCTCCCTTTGCGAGTCCGTCTGCCTATCCTGTGAACGTTCAAAAATCGTTCAAAATTTACTGCTAGACTACCTATCGACACCCAGTTTTAGTTCTATGACAATTTGTGTTCTGTAGTATAATAGCATAGATAGTATGGTGTTTGGGATCGTTTAGCCAAAAAGTAATTATTAAGTATTCTTTGGTTTAGCTTTGATAACGTTCTTGTGATAATGTTGTAAGTTTTTGAACAATTCACCTACTGACACAACATTGTGAATAAAACGCTAGGTATTATTTTCAATTTGTAAAAACGAAATTAAGAGAAATTTATGGTACTTTTATGCATTCTGGTACTCGTTAAGATACAACATACAGTGAATTTTTTTTAAATACGAACATAGGAGTTTGCATGCAATGTAATTTCCCTGTTCGATTTTTAAAAAAACACATCAATCTATGAGGTGTGCGCGGTTCACATTCCCAAATCGTACAACTTGTGTGACTATGAACAGCAACTGATAGTCTTTATGATGAAGAGCACTAGGTAAGATTTTTTTAAATAAGCCGTGTGAGGCCATAGCAACTTTAGGATAAATTTTTCTTAAACTTACGATAACTTGACTTCACATGGCACGCGCTGACATCGCAATTCATTGTGAACCAACCTTCAATTATTTGTAGGTCATGTGCACCTAGTATTCTACTAATTTGATTTATTCAATACATAAATGAAGAAAATAAGAAAATAAATACCGAAAACAATTACAATAAATGTTGGAAGTGTCCTCCTTGGCATTCTAAGCAATAACCTAACCGATTTCGTAATTAAATTGGACGGCGGTATTTTCAAAAATGTGACAGCTGTCAATTGTATCTACTACTCATTTGAACTACTCAATAGATTGATGTGTTTTTTTAAAAATCGAACATAGGGAAACATTGCATGCTAACTCCTATGTTCGCATTTAAAAAAAATTCACTGTATGTATAAGCAGCGCACTAAATATAAGTAGTTACCTTTTTATATCCGTAAATATTAATAACTGCCCAAATGCGCGTATACCTTGTCATTAATTTCAGGGTCATTTCGATTTTATAAGTTAATTGCATAAAATTGAATGAGCATTTGTTTATGCGTTTGCTTATGAATCACTTTTTGTAGGTATTCGTTTGCGGTTTTCATTGTTTTCCAAAATTTTCATTATCTATCTATATTTCGCATATCACACAAGCGGCGTGTACACATTATTTGATACAAATAAAAAGGTGATATAATATGAATTATTCGTACGCGTTCCCTGTTATGTACTATTTATCATAGTTATTGTCGTACTTTGGAGTCATGCTTTCTACAGTGGTTGGATCAGTATCACTCCAGAAAAGTGAAACCAAAACAGTGCAATTTGCTTTTATTGTCCTTATCTTTTGAAGTATGCAAGAAATCAGTTAAAACTAAGCATATGAATGGTATATGTCTTGGTGGTGCAGGTCATGCGCTGCGGCATTGATGAGAATATTCTTTAGAATTCAATGGCCATTTTCTCGTGATCCTGATGAACCTATTCTATAGTAGTCTTTTGGCGTTCTACATTTTATCATCTTTTGGCAATTAGAATGCCGAAAGGTTAAAAGCTCACAACACCACTAAAAGAATAGGTACCTACCTATAGCAAAGAATTTTTTCTAACAGAAGTGGAGTGTACACAGATTGAGTTTTGTTCTTCTGATACCATATTTCCGGAATATTTGCATTACAAATCTTGATCACCCTTACGTACTAATTGCTAGTTCACTTTTATATGAGTTTTCTATTTGATTCTATTATGATGGTGTGGTAAGCAAGTACGCTTTCTAGGTAAATCTCTCATATTTGTATTTATTTTTCTTATATTTGGGCGAACCATTGACAAGAGTTCTTCCACGTCCGTTTGAAGACATCCTCCTAAAATTTTGAAAAAACCAACCACCATCTGACAGCATTTTCTCTATAAAGGAATAGACGACTCTTTCCTCAGCAATTCCCGTACATACTTCTGTTTACTTTGTTCTGAATATTATAATGAAAGCGGCACAGAAACCTCTAAACTTTACAACATCCATGTTTAAAAGTGCAGGATGCGCCACCGATACCAGTTTTAGTCTGTAAATGCACGATGTGCATAACCTTAATTTGAGATTTAAGGGTAGATTAACTCCTCCAATATCTAATACTACATTGCGTGAACGTTCATTCTCCCATGTTGCCGTACACATTTTTAATAAATACTCTTATGAGATTATGCACTACAGTAAAACTAAATTTAAAAGTTTCCTCCTTGAACACACCTCACATCTACTGAAAGTTACAATTAAGTTACGTTGGTTGTGCCCAGGGTTGTGCCACTGTTGTTCGTTAATTTCCGTTGTATGTTATATTAATTTATATGTAAATTGGTCCTTATGAAGCTTTACTAGTTCATTGTAAAACTGGCCGAATCTAGGGTTAAGTGGTAGAACAGCCCTAGGCTGAACTTCGCCCTAAAATAATTGCTTTGATTAATGTGAATACACAAAGATGCAATAAAGACCATATTATTATTATTATATAAGAAGGTACGGTTTTATGCGCTATTTATTGCATGCACTACTGCACTGCACGAAATGTCGTATGAGCTAACACACGAAAAAAGGCATGTTGCAGTTATATTTAACAATTAAAATTATTCAATAATTCTTTAGGTCCAGAAGTAATTCAAATGTCATAAATATTGAAAGTGTCCTATCAGCAATTGTATTTCGGTCCTTCTTACTCAAGTTCAACTTGTAGTAGCTTGACTATATTGTCAAGTAGGTACCAGATAGAAAGGCAAGCTTGCAGTTAGATATTAATTTCAAAGGAGCAAGATAAACTTAGTGTGCAATATTATTCCAGTAATACTCTATTGAAATAACTAAACAGCGGTACCTACTTAGAACCCAAAATAACTAATTACTAGTTATTACTTAGTCCTCGTTACGCAAATGACCCAGAGGCCTTTTCTTGAAAATCCATATAGAAAAACATTAGTTAATACATTGCAAGACATTGGTTTGGTTATTAAATTTACATGAAAATCTACATTGGATGCTTTTTAAAGTATATAGTCACATACTTCCGCATTGTGTTATTATTTCGTTTTAGTTACAATTAGAATCGATTAGAATTATAACGTTTATAAAAAATGTATGGTGTATATTGCAAAACAGAACTAGTTATAATAGTAGATTAAGATACAAGTGTATAATCAAGTCTTTAAAGCACGCGCAACGAATTTAATGGCACGACGCGAAGAGGAGTGCCCTTAACGTTGCAAGTGCTTTAAAGACCAATGATACACGCGTATCTTATACTATTTTTTATTATACCTGAAGTATAATTTAATTAAAAATAGGAAATACAATGAAATCATATTGACGTTATACTCGAATACATGTCTAATTAAGTGGGCTGGGTGTTCGTAATTTCACGATTGCCATGGAAATGTCACTTGACGTTTGCTTATAAAAATCATCGTCTTTGTGAATAAAACGATTTCCGTTGAAAAAGATAAGACACCGTCCATTAAATCGCTTGTTGTAAAATCTAAACAAACGTTGGAAGGTGTAAATTCCAAATCCAGTAAAACCTACTATAAAAAATATGAAAAGTTGTTTCCATAGATGAATAGGAAGTTACTTAAGAATAAAGTCTTAAATGCATCTATAAAGCTGGCATATATGAAGGAAATGTCAAAGGTATTTAAATTTTCTATCTCTTGGTGCATTCATTCAAAACTTCAAACAATGCCGCGATTAAAAATTGGAACAGATTTGGAAGCATACCCTAAATTACGCGCGTTTGTGAAAGCTTCAACCAAAGGTACAAGCCAAAGAAATGTTCTGCATTTACAGAAAGCGACCTAAGAGGATTTTTTATTTCCACCACATATGACAGTTTCAAAAGTCATTTTTGAGCGAAATTTCGGGTTGTGTTCTTTAAAAGTGACAGCGTGACAGTTCTCATTATTGACCACTTTGAACAGCTGCCGAGAAAGCCTACTTTACAAGTGAAAAAAAGGTTAATAATCATGTCATCAGACGCTAGTAGTGAAAAAAGATTATTATAAAGAATACGAAAAGTTGTTTCCATGGATAAATAGGAAGTTACTTACGAATAAAGTCTTAAATGCATCGATAATGCTGGCATATAGGAAGGAAATCTCAAAGGTATTTAAATCTTCTATCTTTTGGTGCATTCATTCAAAACTTCAAACAATGCTGCGATTAAAAAGTGGAACAGATTTGGCAGCATACCCTAAATTACGCGCGATTGTAAAAGTTTCAAACAAAAGATAGATACAAGCCAAAGAAATGTTCTGCATTTACAGAGAGCGACCTATGGAAATTTTTTATTTCAGCCTCAGATGACAGTTTCAAAAGTCATACTTGAAGTTTCATTACTTAGCAACTTTAAAGCACGTGTGCTTTAAAGCCCTGTTTTCGCACGCATTTGAGTGTTTAAAACGGAGATTGTGATATAATAAAAAATATACTTCTTTTCATGATTTTACAATTCTTCTATGTAGGGTGACAATTTGAAAACTTACCACCCCCCATATCTTAGTAAATAAACGAGATATTTAAAAAAATCAAAATCCGTTTCGGTAATTCGGAGGGGGAATCACAATGACATAGTTGGCGACGCACCCCCTCCAACCCCCTGCGCCCCAGCCACCCCAACTTTTAAATCTTAAATAGTGACCCCCCATGTGTGATACGTCGTTGGAAAGCTCTGAAAAAATGCTTTCCAACCATACCAAATAGCATTACATTTAGGTTAGTAATTATCGTGCAAATCAAAAAATAAACATGGAAAATCGTATTTCACTTGAACTTTCAAAGCCGACTCGACAGCAACTCATTTTTGATCGCCAGTTATAATCTATTCTCAAACTCTTGTCGAACCTTTTCAAATGTTGGTTTTGCAATATTTCGACATTCTTGAATTATTCTCTGTCTTAGTTCGTCTATGTTCGCCGGTTGCGTTTTAAATACGATAGATTTCAAATAGTTTATTTTTTGATTTGCACGATAATTACTAACCTAAATGTAATGCTATTTGGTATGGTTGGAAAGCATTTTTTCAGAGCTTTCCAACGACGTATCACACATGGGGGGTCACTATTTAAGATTTAAAAGTTGGGGTGGCTGGGGCGCAGGGGGTTGAGGGGGTGCGTCGCCAACTATGTCATTGTGATTCCCCCTCCGAATTACCGAAACGGATTTTGATTTTTTTAAATATCTCGTTTATTTACTAAGATATGGGGGGTGGTAAGTTTTCAAATTGTCACCCTGTATATGCCTATCTATGAACAACGTGTTCTCTCACCGTGGGCAATATTTTCTTGTACATTAGACACAGCATCCATCTGCCTTATTTGCTGGTTTACATTAATAACCTAAACCCTTAAAGAGATCAAAATTACTTCGTTTGCAAAGAAACAATACGTTTGATTGTCACTACAACCGAGTCAAATAATATTACACTCACGCACGAGCTATGGTCTGAATTTTATATTTGTTCTTGAGGGGATGTTTATAAAATTGGCCCTTTATTGTTTATATTTATATGTAATGGACGAAACTCGGGACGAAATTACTTGATTTGATCCACTATTTTGTTTTGCTTTCACCTGTGCGCCATGTAAATCATAGAACATCCTCAAATAAAAATATTCAAAAATGTATTCATTTTGTATGACAAATGTGCCTCGTGCACACCCTACGCATAAATTCCAAGCATTTTCACGAACCATAAAATTTTATCGCTAGTTAAGCAACCGATAAAGTCGTAACTGAAGCACTACCGTACGCTTTCCGTCCGCAGGACGTATTCGATTATAAGGTAGAAAAAAACATTAATTAAATTTCAATCAAAAAGAAATCCATAAAAATAAAATTAAACAATTACCTAATTTAAATTTGAACACAAAGTAAACCTACGGTTTACAGAAATGTCTAAATATAAATTAAACACGTGGTTTTTATTTTTGATTTCTTCGGTGCACTATTTTTGGATTCCGTAAACAGAAGGTGGAGTTCCGCACACCTATACTGCATCATTTACAATATCACAATTCCAAAATAATCGGTTTTTGGTATTACTGAGGAGGCACCGCAAAGAACAGTTTTCCCGCCCTCGCCTTTTTAGAGGACGCGAAACAAAAACTAGATTATACCTTATGGTCCTTAAATGCCCAACCCTCGGCCCAACCAAGAAAATTTTTACACATGGGAGTAGGTGAACAATAATGGAGCAATGCATGCGTATTTTGATGTGAAAATCGTTTTTGGGCACGTGTTCGCGTAGCGAAACACAAACATCCTCAATGTAAAAGACGTAGATCATTTATGTATTTTGAGCATCTGTATTTTGATAAAAAAAAATAGATGGCGAAATAGTTTCTCATTCTGCATTCACTAGTTGCATTGGAAATAAAGGGGAAATATATTATTTAGGTCAAAACGTATCAAGATTTAATTTCCATAACAACAAGTTACTGATTGGAATTAATAAAACGGTCTTGGAAAGGTGTAATGTTTTAGACATGGAAAATAGGAATCTCAATGCGAACAACCAATCCTAAAATGACCATATTAAAAAATTGAAAAATAAAGCGACAGACATACTTTTGATTTTAGGGCCACTTTGTCTCATACTCATCACGATACATGTATAGAATACATCAGACTCAGACATTATGATCCTTTAACTTTTTGTAGTCATACATTATTTATCCTTGCGCATTTTTGTTCCTCATCGAAAAACTATCTCTATTAAAGAAAAAATATTCGTTTTGAAGAGATGTTACACTTTTAAATTCATTACTGACCTATTTTTAATAGAATCAAGATACATACACAGTAAACTTATAATGAAGTAGTCCAGCTCTTCGCTCCCCTTTTTCTGACGTCACGTGGTGTCAAAGTCATGCGCTGTGATTGCTTGTGCGGGAAGATTCAACATTAAGGCGCACCTTACCCCTTTGTTTCCAGATGGAAATACATTCTTTAGCAATCTTAATAAGCCTCTAGCTTGGTGCACTTTATTGTTAAGATTGTAAATACATAGTTATTAGAGAGAATAACGGACCTTTTTATTTTCTGTCATAAAGAAATCTCAAGTTTAGTTGGAAAATCACTAGTCAATTAGTACAGCCTAGCTACCTGAGTTTGATCATTGTTTAAATTAAAGTACCTATTTAAACAATGGTTTGGCTTTGGCATAAAATTATCATTATCTTTTTCAATTGTTACAAAGTGGATATGAATCTAAAATTTGATTTTAAATATATGTGAACATTTTGAAATTGATATTCTTTTGATTTGTCACCAGCCGAGTTGAATTAGAGGTGCGGAGATACTTATCATTCAAACATAGAGAAAAAGGTCAATTCCCCTTTGCTTAAAAATTTTTTATTTTGTAACCGAATGAGCTAGTCGAATGGTAATAAAATTCATACAAATGTAATTTTTTATTGAGTGTTAATTGTGTTTACCTTATATAATGTCAGGCTCAGGGTCCATTGCAGAAGGAAGGGTTGTTTCACGAAGAGGGTTGTTGTGGAGCAGTAATTGTTTTTATCTTGATTGTTTTGTCTTTCAGATGTTTAGTTACGTTGTGAAGGATTAATGAGTTTCAAAATTTGAACTACCTATTCACTATAACCATTTTTTTCTAGTGGTGCTATTAATTATAGCGGCAAAAAGAGGCCAAACTCTAATCTGTTTTGAAGGTGCGCTTCTCTACGGTGGTTGACATGTTTTTGCAAAATCAGTTTTTTGGCGTTCTTGTAAGAGGTTTAGGTAAGTCAAAAGGTTCTTTTATAAACATCGAATGACCGAAGCATACAATTAACCCTTTTATTATACCTACCTAAAATCATTCTTCTATTTCCTCGGCTATTTCATCAGACTCTGACAGTATCCCTAAAAAAACTTTCTATGTTTTTATGCCCAAAGACGAGAAACAGAAGAAAACATTATAAGCAAAGATACGTGACCATTGCCGATCAATAATTCAAAATAAATATCCGGTCACGTTTCATGTGGCGCCTTAAGATGTAATAAAGATCTATGCCAAACTATAAAATCTATAACAGAATAAAACTTATTACAAGCTCAGAAGAAAAGGCCTTAAAAATGTGTGTCGAGCAAACGTTATTACGTCAATCCTATGCAATTTCGCGATTGCTAAAGATTAATCAAAATGCAGGAAAGTGACCCCATTGTCTAATATATCACCTTACTTAATTGGATAACTAGACCGCAATTACGATGAAATGAAAACAGAAGTTTACTAGACTACTGAAGTCGTGTTTTTATTTCACTGCTTCCGGTAAAAAAAACTTTGTTATCAATTTGCGATTAAACTTCCCTAGTTCCCTTGACCGACGCCACCTCATCTTGACCTATCTATACAATAAAGGCTGTATGTATGTACTGTACATTCTGGAATCATTATACGATTTTTTAATTAATTATTATATATTTTTAATAACGGAAATTGCGTGCAATTAGAAAATTTGAATTCTAATCACGTCATCCATTGATATGCAATCTTGCATTTAAAATGCATTGAGTTTAAAATATGTATATCTAATAGAAACCCGACACATGTCATGGCTTTCTTAGAATAGTAACGCAATGCATTTTGCGAATTGTAATTTTTAAATTCTCGTGTGCACAAATTAATGTTTCTACGTTATGAAAATGTAACGTGCTAATTAAATTACGAAAGTTACAATGTCGCTTGGTCCGACGGACATACGGGCGGAAAGATAAAAGCAAAAAACATGTAGGTAGATCGTAGAAAATTTTTTGCTATCAATGACCAATGATGTACATAATAATATGTATATCTTTTCAATTAGTTGCGAAATTCAGAAAATATGATTTCGGTTTACCCTTATGCAATTGAACCTAATGAATGATTTATTTTTAAAAATAAAAGTGAACTTCACACAATGTTGAGTTAACCTTCTTATCTCATAGTTTATAAATATTGCAAATACATTATGAGATTTTAATTAGTACAGTACGTGGTACACTATTACTGCCCCAGCAGGGAAACGAAAAAAATTTATACATACTCCTAAATTGATGTCGATATTAATAACATCACGGCAATTAAACCATATTTAATGCAACGCACCTCCTATAATAGAGATTAATTGCAATAGATTAATGACTTAATGAATATTACTCATGGTCTTGTGATGCTTCATCGTAATAATAAAAAAGTCCAAATGGTCGCAAAAGTTTGAATATACGTATACAGAGGGTGTTAATTAATGTCATGCAGATATTTCAGGGGGTGATAGTATCTACTCATCAAAATAAGAAAAAAAAACAAATATGTATCTATATGCATGGTCTAAAGAGCGTCGTTTTCGTTGTAAGTACAGGGTGGTAATTAATTTAAAAGAATAATCAAACTCGATTATCGTTTGATTATAAATTTTTCGTACTTCCGAGACTAAAGTGACAACTTCACTCCATTATGACAAGTGCTGAAGTGTCACTTTTTGTCCCGCCGGGATTAAATTTGGACAAAAATCCCGGAAGGATGAAATTACTAACAAAGCAATTTCAGTAGGTTGTTCCACATTTTGTATGCGGCACTACTTCTTAAACTCATCGTACTGCTGCTCATATAGTTTTTTGGACTTCGGTGGTATCAATTCGTTACCTACTTTAGCTGCTTTTGATCAATATCAAATACACCTTTGTCACCCCCACCAAAATTATGACATTAGCAATGACAGTTTCCAAATTATTTTTGTTACCATAGCATAGGGTTTGTCGTACCAACGCAATGTTCCTATGGTAACTTGTAGTTAAGCAGCGATTTTTTGAAAGAGCACGTTCTCTAACTCCATACATATATCGTATATACCTTGCGACTGAAGTAGTGGTCTTAATCCCTCAGGTAAATTAACATAAACTTTACCTTCGGGATTAAAAGTACTACTTCCGTCCCGCGGTATATAATAAGTATACTATTGTCCAACGCTATTCGATATATCTTGGTTTCCGTGATTTTTATATTCTGATCTTAAATACGTTATAATTTACATAATAACGGGGTGGCCATGGAAAAAATAAAACTAATGTCACTGACTGGACGATATTAGGCGTTAAACTAGTAGTCCGGGGAATAGCGGGTTTAACTTGCAAAATGACAAGTAGTTCCGTTTTCTTTTGCATGTCATAGACATGGTGGTTAAGAATGTAAGTTTTCGACCTCCCACAGCTTGTGCTTCCCCCGTACCACCCCCAAAATACCTCAAATTTGGTTGGTTTCTTAGTTTTGCAATCATATCTTTTTAATGGTTCACTGTAGAAAAAAATATTGTTATCAGAAATTGTAGACCATTTCACAAAAAAGTAGTGTATATGAAAGTTGTGTAGAATTTTATGGTCTACAATTTCTGATAACAATATTTTTTTTTTAAGTGAACCATTAAAAAGATATGATTGAAAAACCAAAAAATCAACCAAATTTCTTTGGTTTTAAGGGTAGTACGGGGGAAGCACAAGGGACGGGAGCTCGAAAACTTGGCTTCTTAACCACCAGATATTCTTCCATGACTTGCAAAAAAACTACTTCTCGTTTTGCCGGAATTGGTCCATTTTCAGTCTCTATTTCCCGGAGTATAGATCTGTTTTGTATGTCAAGTGTTTTTACTACCAAGTTTATTCTCCAGTTTTTACACTCCAGTGAAATGAATTATTCTACTACCTACTACCTACTACTCTACAACCGAATTATAGATCCATACTGTTGTGTTATTTTGTTTTAGTTGTAACTTGAAAGAAATTATAGAGCGTCTGGATGTGACAATTTTGTTTAGTTCAATTAATTAACCGGGGGGGTTATTAATAATTTGAGACACAGGATTGCGTAAATTTCATGTTATAGTTTTGGTTCAATTTCTTAGAAGTGTTCTGTTTTTATTTTATTCCTAGAATTTTTTTCGATGTAAATTTCTTTTTAAATTTTATTTGCCGTTAACGAGGTATAGCGCGAAGTAGAGATAAGGTTCTTCGCAGAATTGCCGGGCGTACGTGCCGTTTAGCAAGAAGTTGAAAAATCGACGCTTCGCGTGATTGGCGGACGGGATGTTGAAGAAAGGAGAAGGGCTTTTGGCTTAAATAGAAAATTTTTGAAGAGAGCGGGGCTTTTTGGTCGTGACAAAGCCAACCGGCGCTTCTTCGGTTACGTTATTTTTTGAATTTTGTGGAAGTTTCTTGCGTAGTTGGATCCAGGTTTAATTAGAATTTTGTGTCTGCCGTTTTAAGAAGAATTATTGAGAAGTTTAAGAAGTTTGTCGTCGTCCTGTTTTTTTTTTATTTTGCGGAAACACGGAAGTTTTGAATTTGTGGGTACCCGAAGAGAGAAGACGTCGGTGTTTGAGTGTTTGGTTTGCGTGATTGTGTACGGATACCTCTTTTTATCGGAGTACGTTACTCGGACTAATTTTAAAAGTAAGTAGTAGTTAGTGTTTTGTTTTGTCTTGTTTTTTTTTTGTAATGTTTGAGTAATTTGTTTTTTTTTTGTGTGTCATTTATCTGTTTAAAATTGTAACAATTTGTAAAACAGAAATTTACGCAATTTTTTGTTTGAAATTAAACCAGTCATTGCAATCCAGGTTTTGTTTATTAGAGTCAAGGAGAGGTAATTGTCGGCGTCTCTTACTTTGTTTCAAGTTGATTAAATCTGGGGGTAAAGTTTCATATTGGAATTTAAGGATTTGGTTAAGCCACCTATTTATGTCATTGTTGGAATGCTGTAGGGTGGCAGAATCCAGCTGGACCTTGAGATGCGTGTAAAAATTTGGTTTTTTTTTAATTACAACTGAGCTAGCTAGAGGTAAATCGTGGGATTCCCAGAAGTGAAGGTTAGGTCTCACAACAATAATTTGGCGCCCAAAACGTGGGGCAATTTCAGGGAAACGCGAAAGTAGGTAAAAATTTTTGTAGGTAAATTCAGATTAGGGTTGTTTTGTCGTTCGGGTAAAAAGTTATTTTGGTACCCAGACATGTCATTTTTCAGGGAAAAGAGGTGTCCATTGTGGAGGTTAATTGTTATAGGAATTTGTAGGATGCGTAGGCGTAGGAACTTGTTAAAATGTGACAGGAAGAATTTGGTAGGGTGTTTTTGCAATTTAAATTAGATTAGGATGTTTAGGATAGGATTAGTTACGGGGTAGGTAGTGTTAGAATTAGTGTTAGGATTTTTTTTGGAACGTGATTTTTATTCAAGACGAGAAGAAAGAAGAGTTGTTCACGATGGGAGTGTCATCTATTCAGGCAGCGAATTTTGCGGTGTTTATAGAAGCGATAAGAGAGTTGAAGAAGGATTTGGGCGAAAAAATGGATGAAATGAAAGCGCAGAATGCGGAATTAAAAGCGGAATTAAAAGCGGAATTAAAGGAAGAAATCAGACAAGAAATAGAATTAATGAGAAAGAAGCGATCAAATGAGATGGTAATTAAAGAAGAAGTTGAAGTTAAGGAAGAAGTCGAGATTGAAAAAGTTCATAGGCAAGATGAAGAAGTCGTACAAGAGAAAGAAGATGAAGGGATTTTAGTTGAAAATAGGGTTGAAGTAGGTAGTTATTTTATTGCAGGAACTGGTAGGGGACCAGAAGTGAAGGTGAAGTTGTATTGCGTGAATTATAGGAAGTTTGAAATAGAAGATGAGAATAGGGATTTGAATTATTTAATAGCGAAGAGTTTTGTGGATAATAAGATTTATTGTAGGGGTAGAAATTTACAGGCGAATTTGTTTGAGATTAAGTATGTGAAAGGGAGTAATAGTTTAAAAAGGAATAATAATTTATGTGTGGACGTTTTATCAAGGAAAGGAATAGGCGGGAAGGAGATAGGAACTAATTATGAGATTTTAGATAACCAGATAAGGGAGAATTATTTTCAGGATTTTTGGAGGAATTTTTATTATGATAGGGTAGTAGGAGACTTAGAATTGGAATTATCGATTGAGAATGAAGGGAATTTGTGTAGCTTTGAGCAGGATGAGGATTGTAGGAAGCAGGATAAGATTAAAAGAGTTAGGAGTAGTGAGTTTTTGGAAGTAGTAGGCATTGATTATTTGAATAATTTAATTATGAGTGAAAAGGGTAAACGGATTGTTGTAATTGAAGAATTAAGAGATTATTTTATGTGTGGGATTTTTATTGAGAAGCCCTGGATTAATTTAGAAAAGGGGGGAGGAAAAGAAAAGCGAGAATGGAAAAAGTTTAGGAAAAAGATTAGGAATGATAGGGATGGTTCCCAGGCGTATTTGGTTGACAGTACAGTGCGAGATTTTTGACTTTGATTTAAGATTAGATTAGGGATGATAGGTTAGGTTAACTGCTGGAATAGGTCGGACCTAGGTTGAAACAACGCCGAAGATGGTTCGATCTATCCGGCATTTGAATAGTTAGCTAAGGGTTGTAGAGTTACAGTAAATTAGGGGTAGTTCTTAAATTTTTATAGTATGATGATGAAATTTCTCAGGCTCAGCTGGTGACGTCACCGTGCGGGGTTTCAGTAATGACTAGGGAGCTGTGTTAGGCGATCGTGTCCGAATACCTAAAGCAGGTCCCGAAGTTTTTTTTAAAGTTAATTGGTAAATTGAAAAAAAAACCCTGTAATTCCAATATTTTGTTTTGTTTTCATAGTCAGGGGAGGATTGTAATTTTGTGTTTTTGTGTTCAATTTAAAGGGGGAAAATGTTGTGTTATTTTGTTTTAGTTGTAACTTGAAAGAAATTATAGAGCGTCTGGATGTGACAATTTTGTTTAGTTCAATTAATTAACCGGGGGGGTTATTAATAATTTGAGACACAGGATTGCGTAAATTTCATGTTATAGTTTTGGTTCAATTTCTTAGAAGTGTTCTGTTTTTATTTTATTCCTAGAATTTTTTTCGATGTAAATTTCTTTTTAAATTTTATTTGCCGTTAACGAGGTATAGCGCGAAGTAGAGATAAGGTTCTTCGCAGAATTGCCGGGCGTACGTGCCGTTTAGCAAGAAGTTGAAAAATCGACGCTTCGCGTGATTGGCGGACGGGATGTTGAAGAAAGGAGAAGGGCTTTTGGCTTAAATAGAAAATTTTGGAAGAGAGCGGGGCTTTTTGGTCGTGACAAAGCCAACCGGCGCTTCTTCGGTTACGTTATTTTTTGAATTTTGTGGAAGTTTTCCTTGCGTAGTGGATCCAGGTTTAATTAGAATTTTGTGTCTGCCGTTTTAAGAAGAATTTTTGAGAAGTTTAAGAAGTTTGTCGTCGTCCTGTTTTTTTTTATTTTGCGGAAACACGGAAGTTTTGAATTTGTGGGTACCCGAAGAGAGAAGACGTCGGTGTTTGAGTGTTTGGTTTGCGTGTTTGTGTACGGATACCTCTTTTTATCGGAGTACGTTACTCGGACTAATTTTAAAAGTAAGTAGTAATTAGTGTTTTGTTTTGTCTTGTTTTTTTTGTAATGTTTGAGTAATTTGTTTTTTTTTTGTGTGTCATTTATCTGTTTAAAATTGTAACAATTTGTAAAACAGAAATTTACGCAATTTTTTGTTTGAAATTAAACCAGTCATTGCAATCCAGGTTTTGTTTATTAGAGTCAAAGAGAGGTAATTGTCGGCGTCTCTTACTTTGTTTCAAGTTGATTAAATCTGGGGGTAAAGTTTCATATTGGAATTTAAGGATTTGGTTAAGCCACCTATTCATGTCATTGTTGGAATGCTGTAGGGTGGCAGAATCCAGCTGGACCTTGAGATGCGTGTAAAAATTTGGTTTTTTTTAATTACAACTGAGCTAGCTAGAGGTAAATCGTGGGATTCCCAGAAGTGAAGGTTAGGTCTCACAACAATACCTATGTTTTTATGAACCTTCTGAACGTTCTTACTTACCTTTTTTTCTGGGCAATTGGGTTTGTGTATGATTATCGTCCGCATTATTGCGACACCATCTGTTACAGGATAGAACAAACACCTCAAAGCTAAACTGTAAAAGGTTAGGGTTATGTTGGTTAAAAAAAATCAAATAAACGTTCGCGTCCGCGCTCCGCGTCCTCTTTTCTTTTTTATAAAAAGTTAGAAAGCAAACATTTAATAATTTATCATTATAAGGTTATAGAAGTATTATTTTTTTCTACTCGAAGACTCTTCCGTTATATTTATGTAATGTATGTCTATTAATGGCCTAATGTAAAATAAAGGTTGTATGAAGTGCTTGTTAATGAAAATACAGATCCTTTGCAAAAACCCAAAAATTATAAAACCCGGGTTTTTGTTACGAAATGTTTTTGTAAAAAACCCACCCGGTTTTTGATGGGTTTTTGTACTTTGGGTTTTTGTTTGCCAACCTTGATCATCGCCGCGTTGATGTTCGTCCTGTCAAATCGTAGTCTATGGCAAAAGTTTGGCGTATACAAAACCGCCGAACAAAATATCTGTACGAGACTGAATTTGTGCACGACGAACAGCTTTTGTCGAACAAAAGCAGTCTGTGCGGATTCGTAGCGAACAAATAAGCATTAAGGTATTTCATCCAGTGAACATCATGATTCATGAATAAACAAATAATAGAATTCCGCGTATTATAACTGCTTTCTGGAAAAGTTGTGGTTTCTTAGTATTGTTTCACACATCATAAAATTAACGGATACGGATTCTGATATAGACATCAGCAGAATTCACCACAGTAGTTAGTACTTCTCCCTGCAATTTATGTTCTTATGTAAAGAATTACTCCTGCTCCGCACAATCAACGGTGTAAAGAGACTAGAGAAGTGTACGAACTACTGGGTTAAATTCACGCAAATATTAGGTATCCTTGTGCCTTTACAATTGCAAGAAAATGTCAAAATCGCTTTGGAAATGTTTGTCCTCCTTTTAGGGTACAAAAGTCGTTTCGATTCTATGTACAATTTTTGAGAGACCTTCATTTACCATGCGTATGTCATATTACACCATATGGAAATATTTTCCTGGTGCCCTTATAACAGAAGTGAAGGAACATGTCAAAATCCTTTTGGAAAGGTCTGTTTTTCCTCTTTTCAGGGTAAAAATGTTACTTTGATCCTACCTATGTACAGTTTGTGAAAAATATTACCTCCATGTGTTATCATGTATGCCGTATACCTCGCCGTATATACAAACTTATGCGAAAATTGATATGGTGTCCTTATAACAGAAGTGCAGTAAAACGCGAGGGGTAAACCACTCAGTAAAAATGTGTACTTCCAACGACTTCCAAAACTGCAATTTAATTCCTTTGAATTCCAATGTATTTCCAGAGAATTCCATTGAATTTCAGTAACTTCCAATAAGAGTTCCAATGCATTCCAGTGAGATGAGAATATGAAGTGGATATGGATAAGTTGTCAATATATAAACCGTATTGTCAACGAAACGTTAAATAATTATCCTTACAATTGAAAGGCTACATCAGACTACACCGTCACGTCACCGTCCCGACCGTCAAGATTTGTCAACGAGAATATTTTACGTTACGTGTCGATATGTATAGTATGAATCGCGCTTAAATCGGGAATGTCAATAATTATGGGTTATTAAAGACCCCTGTGCAAAAAATTTCGTGTACAACACGTGTTGAAAGTGTCTTCTTTCATGAATTTGTTTGATTTACTCGGGCCTTGGACTGCAAATTCATGAAAAAAAGTATCACTTTCAAAACTAATTGTAGGTACAAATAACTATTTTGGGATGTGTGGTTTTCAAAACGTCCAGAAAACGCAATATTGGCATATCGAAAATCTATCACGATTACAATACTTTTTAGAGTGTAGTCGACAATTAAACAATTCGAGAAAAAATTCGAAGACTTATTTTTGTGAAACTTTTAAATATTAACGGCCATCTCACCACCAGGATGGTTGCGCCGCCTCATCTCGCTACCTTGCAAACATTTGAAGGTTTCTTTGGCTTTTTTACAGTGATAAAAAGGCGCGAAATTATTTTTGGGAAGTATTTAAATATTTATGGTATCATGGGACTCAACACGAGGGCATAGCTTCGAGGGATAAGCCGCCTTACGTTTCTACCTTACAAACTCTTGAAGGTTTCGGGCCACGGCATCTTGCTACCTTAAAAACTACTGAAGACTCTTTGGCTTTCTTTACAATGATAAAAAATTGACGAAATTACGCTTGAAATGTGTATATTTGTCAATTAAAAACAAACAGCGACGTTTTTAATATATTTTCCGAGACATTTTCATTCATATGCGGTTTAAATAATCGCTATTCTGCATAGCTTCTCCGAGAAGCCTTCTCATGACGGACGAGATGAATATTTGATTCGTCTCGCGACGGAGCGTCTTGCGACGGAGTAGATGAATTTAGTCCCGTGCAAAAGATACAATCATACCAAGCGATCAGATACTTCAAAAATGATGAACGAATTCCAGGTAATTATATAAAAATTAATATAAAGTAAAGCACACCTTGAAGTTTGAACCGCGACTTAAACTATAGCTTGTAAAAAGACTTCGAATGCGAAATCCAAAATCATTTCATGAATTCTGTAAGAATTCCATGATTTCCAAAAGACAGAATTCGACAATGGTTTGCTCGGTAAAATGTCCAATGTGAAAATTGTGATCTAAACCTGATATGCGGAGGGCCTTTACATCTCCTATTTTTTATTGACGGCATCGTATACTTCCACATTAATAAATTAGGAATGTTGATGATTATTCACTTTATTTTATTAATTATTATACCTACAGGGAATCTTTCTTAAATGTATACATATGGGCTATGCATACTTTTAAAAAAAACAGATCAAACGCATGGAATCATGATACTATTATCTGTTCACCCAACAGATGCAGTTAAGCTCCTCCTAAAAAAATCCCGGCAACTGTGACAGTTATCAATAATAATATAATCAATAATTATAAAATTATAACAATACAAGTATCCTATAAAATTTACATAACAAATACAATATAGAACGAGTTGTTTTACTTCCTCCAGTGACCGAAGAAGATATTGATTTTTTTAGTCTGTAAACAATTGGAGTAGGTACAGAAGCATCAAAAGTATTGCTGTCCGAAACTTTTACATGCACTTAACTTGCTTCAAAATTAATCAATACCGCTTTGTTGCTGCTGTCGCGTCAATATGACACATTCATAAACTACAATTCCCTACGTTAGCCAAAGCATCATAACTAAAATTTAATTTAATCACGTACTCAAAGTTTCACTTACGAAAATCAAATTTGTAACGCCATTTGACTTTTTATACAAGAAACGTGCAACAACAACCAGTTGCTGTCAGTTGCTAAATTTAGTACGCAGGGTTGCGCCATTCGTACCTATCGATGGTGAAAGATCATGGGATTGTTGGAAAAAAAGATGGGCGGTAGAGGAGATCAAAACAAATATTTTAGGCCGAAAATGTTTTGTCTTGGAGCAATATCTTTAAATTTCCTAGCAACTATAATACACAGAAGGATGAAATTAACGGATTTGGATCTTCCTTTTCTGATTTTACCAAAATTTTCCAAAAATTTTCTGATGGTAAAATTTGGTATCTGTGTGTAATTCTATATATATGAAAATAGAGAAACCAAGTCTCAGTTCTCGAAACTTTCAACTGCAGCATTTGACACTCGAACTTTTCGCCACAACAAAACAAATCGAGAAAAAAATCATAAGATTTCTAATTATTATTCCTCCATGCTTAAAATACGCGCCGGTACCAAAAAAGCGGGTAGATATAGCAACACAAATCTCCCGTAATGCACTATTACAGTCCAGTCAAATTAAACCTAAAAATGCTAAATGGTTACAAAAGGTCCGGTAGAAGATTTTATTTTTCCGACTTGTTTAAATCGTAGAGATACAGGAAAAGCCAAGTTTGCCAATGCGACTGACGTCGGGAGAATTTTTGTGGTCAAAAAATGGAATAGAATTAACTTTTACCAATGATATTCTTCCTCATCCTTATCATGATCGATTATAATTACTTATATATCAAGAGCGGATTGCCGGGAAAGGTACTCACAAAAGGCGATTGGGACGTCTAGAAGAAGTATATCCATTGGTGATGGCATAACTTTAAGAGCGAATATCTCGATAAAGATTGTCGGGGGAGAGTACTCACACAATCCTCTGAACGATATAATACCTATCTATTGGTGAAGTCGAACCGATCTTGAAAACGAAGGGTCAGAAGAAGGCACTTATATAATATAATTCCGACGTTTTAATCATTACTACTGCGCTCTTTCGAAAGCAAGTGAATTTAAAAGCGTAGTGACAATAGGTGAATTAATAACATATTCTTCCGAACACTTGGAAAGGAAAGTAAAGCAGACGAGTTTTACTCAACGAAGTCCTACAAATATGACGCCGGCATTATTCTTTTTATTCACGCATTTAGTGGGTGTGACAACACTTCACTTTCTCCGTCTTTGAGCATGGGAAGATGAGATATTGTGAAGTGTTACAAAACAATATTGCGATGAAGGAAATTGTCACAGTTTTTAATAAACCAGACGCCAGCCCTGATGAAATAGCTAAAAACTCGAAACTTTAAATTAGTGTATCTCCTAAACTATACATGTTAGGGGGCCACATAAAATATCAAATTAAAGGTACTTTTATACACTACAATTTTGAATAAAACATGATTTCACCTAAGTATTGCCATTGGCGAGTTATTGTAAAAAAAACGAAAAAAATTTTTGCAGATTTTTGACCACAGAAATTTCTCCCGACGTCAGTCGCATTGGCAAACTTGGATTTTTCTCTCTCTTTACCTCGCTCTTTACCATTTAAACAAGTCGGAAAAATAAAATCTTCTACCGGACCTTTTGTAACCATAAAGTACAAATTGACTGGACTACGACGACCTAAGGCTCTAAGGGGTGGAATTTGCAAAAACATTTTTACTGTGGTTAATGTTATTTAACGAGTTATTTAAGCTCATTCTTTACGTTACCTCGTAAACGGTACATACCTACTATACGTTGAGCCTTTTTTGTTCTGTTTTGTTCTTATGAGAGTCCTATTCTTGAACGTGTGAGAGAGTGAGTGAGTATATGACGTCATGTCGAGCGATTTTCATAACTTGGTATATTCTTGACAATTGACGCCAATTTTTCCAAATTCCAGTGTGCTCTTCAAAGTAGGCGTACTTGCCTTCCACTTCTCCTGTATATCTTTATTCGTAAAATTAGGGATGATACGAAATTTGGTGAGCGAGTGAGTCACGGATGATAAAGTCACACACTCACCGATTTTTCTCGAGCGTTTCAAGAATACGAGTCTTAAGTCCTTTTATGTCAAGAAACCCTTACATAAATTCGAGCTTAAATTTAAAGTCTCTGTTAAAGTATAACCACCAAAATTCAGTAATTCTGATCTCACTATGTTTGTGGTCCGACCAAGAGTTGTTGGATTTTTTGCATTTTGGATTCGTGAATTGGGCAAAGACATTGCCGTGTGAAGACATAAAAATAGGTATACACATGCCAGAAAAAGACGGCACAAATAGCGACATATCGGACGGATTAATTTTTAGCTCAAACACAATAATATAGCTATTTCAAATGATATTTTGTCGATTGAAACAGACAGTTGACGCGCGACGAAGAAGCGCGGCAATCTCTTGAAATCGACATTCAATTTTCGCTCGAATTACACACAAGATTTTTTCTACAAATCGAGAAGTTCACATATTTCCAAAAATTTACATCTTTCATCTTTAAAAAAGGTATAATTTTCCTACCTACGATAAATACTCAAATTTTAACAAATTCGCGGCACACATGGGAACACAATGCTCAATGTGGAACGAATGGAAAAATTTTCCTTTAATTTATTGTTGCGTATTTTTATTTTAAAAGGTCGGCCAACATCCTTAAAACGTCGGGCATGCTCCAACTTGCCACCCCCTATGAGCCTGAGTAGTACCCGTGTAATCTACTGCCCTTTAGATAGCGACGATGTCCACCATAATTATAGGAAATGATAATGTTAATAAATGCCAATTTCGACAGTCTTAACTAAAATAAAATTAATGCTTTTCCATGGTCATCATCTGCTAACAATGTGGTTGGTTTGGAGCGAGTTGGAGTACCTACCTCTACATCTGCTAAAAAGTTGTGGCATGTTCACAATTTCCACATTTTTTTCTGTGTTTCAGCTCGTTACAGACCTTCCCAACGAACAATCAAGTTTTTGCAAACCTTCATCCCTAATGAGTTTTAGCAGAAATCAGAAAACAAAAATCTCTTTTTTACTAAAAAAAAAGATATAAACTCGGAGGAGTAAAGTATTCGTTTGCAGTAAATTAACATATCTTATACACGATATGCATATCTATTCAATCATTTTTTGATTACATGCTTAGCCAAGATCTAAATTTAAACGCGCAGTATTATGCACACTAAGCGGAAAAACGTCATCCGCAATGCATTGGTAGGTACCTATGTACTTGGAGATCGAATCAACTAATAACAGAAAATTCATTTGGTGAAAAATCTGAGAGAAATCACATCCAATAAGGACCACCGCAACTCACAAGTCCGCAAATGGAAAAAGTGTACGACCCCAAATTATAATATTGACAGTGCAGTGCACAAATTATAATTTCCTACCTGAAACTCTTCACATTTCTATTGTCCGTATCAGAGTTGAGTCTCGTCGTTTCGGTCGCCGAATGTACATTGTCTTCCTCCTCAGAAGATGCATCTTCGGCGGGCAAGACATGGAGGACAGGTCCATTTCCTACGTTTTCGTTATTCACCTTATTCACTTGAAACCGGGTACGTTTGTCATTTAGATCGCCCAGCTCCACTACGTCTAGGGCCTTCGATTTTCCGTTGGTCATCGACATCTTCAACACAAATGAATAACACGACGGGCGAAAACGTCAAATTTAAATAAACGCACTCGATTTTAAATAAACATATTCTTTTATATTAAACGTTATCTAGTTTACTAACTTTGCGGTAGCAATAACCCACGTGGGATTTGATTACATACGGCTACTACATACGACTTGCTCGTTGTACAACCTGCAACTGATTTTAATTTAGGTTCTCCAAGCGCGCTTACACTCGACAATTCTCGTGCGGTAGCTTGTTTGAAAAAAAAAACGCGCTTGTCTTTTTATCCTTATTCGATGCGCCCCCTGTTTGATACTCATTGGTCTTTGAAGTCTCGGAAGTATTCTTGTCAGACACTGCATTTCGGATTTGAAAAATTCAAACACAGAAACGGATTTAGCGTAGGGCACCAAAGAAATTTACTAAAGGGTAAATTCCAGCGTTCCAATGTCACTGACGAATGACTATTGATATATTAGAGTCATATGCATAACACCATTCGAATTCTGAAATGATATCATCCTCCCTGTGGCCTTGTTCGTTTCGTTCTGTGTATTAATAGATGAATCAGTGGTTGAAACCATGAAAAGAGACCTTTTACCATCCATTAACCTCATTATGTTGGTGATGTATTTAATTTTGCTTTTTGTGGAAAAGATCAAACACGACCAAACGTATTGTGCCCCTCTTGTGATAACAGAAGCTAAAAATTTACCCTTCAGTATACGAAACTGGTTTGGCCCCTAGAGAGTCGGCCACACCCAAAAATACATTTATTACCTAATACCACAGACAACATATACTATTGTCTGTGCTAATACATTGGTGGTGCGTTTTGCACAGTTTATACTACTAAAATGTTTAGTTTGACTTTAATCTCGTTTTTAATAGAAGAAGCGATTTTAAGGGTGCTTTCCTCCTATGTAGATCTGGAGTTTAAATTCTTTGGGGTTGCTCAATTTGTTGAGTGAGAAAGTTTCCGGCGCCAAATGGAAATAACTAGAATTTCGACGGTCCTGCTGAAATAGTCCCGCTCGTAATTAAGGTTTCACGCAGGGTTTGCTTTTGCTAAGTCTTTGGGAAATTCCGATTAATATGGAATTGAGATTTTCTGTTAAATTAGGGCTCTGGTGCCGTGGGTAAAACAAAGGAGTTCTATTGGTGGAATACGTTTGCATTATAGATGGGCGTAGGTCCAAAAAAATAAGATAAAAGAAATAAATTCGTAGAGATCTAAATGTTGTGCAATAGGCTGGTAGCCGCGAGAACGGTCGCCTCAAGCGGTCAACAAAGTTTTTTAAGCGAATCACCCAAAAGTTTGCACGAGGTAGTTCTTTTAGTTGGTGCTGGAAAGTTTAGACTAAGCCGTAGAGAAGTACGCGTCCAGCTCACGATACAAAAAGCTTGCGTGGAAGCGCAACAGTAAAGAAGATTTTCTTTCCTATAGAAGTATTGGACTGTTAGTGGCGCTTTAAGCAAAGAGTACTATGCTATGGGTACTCTTTGTTTTAAGTTAACACCTGTAAGTCACTACTGGATGATTTTACCTTTTTCTGAAAAGCAGTTCCGTGAGTACATCAGCAAATTTCCATATCAAAGACCTGTACTCTGACGGAAAGAATTACGTTTTGTGGGAAGACTTAGTGTTTTTAAATTTTAAAATAAAGTTAAAATCCGGTGACTAATAAAGTTGCATTGCAAAATAGGCCCTGATTTGCTAATACGAACAAGAGCATTAAATTTTAAATATCCCTAAATAAATGGATCAATAATTAGAAGGTAATCTGTCGCCGCCGTTCAGAACATTTAGGTGTAAATATTGCTAAAGACATTAGTGTCTACCGTCACGGATGGACCATTAACCCTTGAGGAAGCATATTTTAACTTTAAATGAAATCTTCAGTCAATCAAAAAATTAGTCACCCCACTACGAGACCAAAGTTTATATACCTACAACGCCTAATGCGCTGAAAGAGCATTAGGTCCGTGGTTTTTATGATTATGACAGTGAACTTAAGGCTCCTCTGTAGTCAATCCGCCATATTGGAAAAATAGCTAAACTTTCTTATCAAATGCTGCTTTTGTAGTTGAAGTCTAACAAATTCTCGATAGTGGATATTCTTTGCAATGATGAAAAGAACGGCGGTACTTAAAAAAAGTTGAAATATCGGTCTTAGTTTTTTAGGAAGATCGATGAATAGAAAAATCGTTTTTCGTAAATAACAGCCGTTGTAATGGAAGTAGAAAAACCTACAGCACCAATTTGGAAATCCGACAGTATTTCCTACGGCGGTACTTAAAGATATTATTTCCATCTATTATGATAAGGCATATATTTTAAAAAAAAGGTCCGCGATTTTCAGAAAAGAGCGCAACGTTAACATAAAGGTAGGCAACTCAAATGGCACTTAAAACCCCTAAGGCGATATCTCATTACTTGCAAGGGAAAACAAAAGAAACTACCTGGCACATTGTTACCTCGTTCCTAATGACATGGATTAGGTAAACTACTATATAATTAGCTAATGTTCATTTTTTTTATAGAAATACTTTTTTATTTCTAAAACATATTTTATTCGATCTAGATTCTTCAAAAAATTTGTTTAGGAAGGTATCAAATAGTAGCCCCATTTTTTAGCTCAACCCAAGCGGAATACGGCCACTTATGCGGTTTACATACATATTGAGACGATTATACCTAAAAATTTTTGGCTTCTTGTCGCAATTCAGGTGTGGTGTAAAAATGTCACTCCTTTTTGATTTTTTAACATTTTGTACCACGAAACTGCTTATCTACGTGCATAAAAACATTAAAAAAATGTGGTAGGGCAGGACAAACGCATGACCTCGACATAAGGAGAAAGCACAATACCGGAATTCCTATGTAGTATCCTTACAAAATACTTCATGAAGTCTCAATCAGCATCAATTCAATAGTAAAGTTTGTCAAGTTAGCGAGACACCACCAAAATGAATATCCGTATCAAAAAAGCGGCCTAAATTCGTTGGTTTTCCCGGTAATTAGGGGCAGATATAAAAAATTCTGGCACTTTTAACAAATTTCGGACTATTTACTTTTTCCGTTTGAGTACCTATGCATTTTGATAGAGTCCCGCAATCTTCACATCAACTTTGCTGCGATTTTTTTAAATTTCCATTACTATGTGGCAACAGAAAACGGTATGTTCTATACTGTGTACTTATTTTTAGCGGATTTTTTTAAGAAATAAAAAAATGTGTAATTGTTTGCGTTTTGCCCGTCCGCCCGGGCCCACTTTTTTTGAACTACTGTTGGGGGAATGGTAATATATATAGTCTTGGAATTTTTTGCAATAAGTAGCCTATACCTTGGAGGTCCGCCAGACGGCCATCACTTTTAGTTGTTTTAAGGTCCCCCTCTTTTTTACTCTTATCAAAATAGGGAGTTCGGGGAAAAGAGGGACTAGTTTTATCCATACTCTAATGAAAGGTCTCAACAAAAGGAATCCATTTCTACCTCTTCGACGCTTCATCGTGATCGGTTATAATTTTTATTTCTATAGCGAATTGCTGGAGGAGGTACTCACAAAGGGTGATTGGGACGTCTGGAACAAATATATCCATTGGTAAGATCAACACGATAAGAGCGAATACAGTTTGTCGGAGGAGAGGCAGAATGAATCGTCTGGACGAGACATCTATTCGCGAAGGGGAAGCGAATATCTTGACAACAGAAGAGCCTTATAACCCAACTATTTACTAAGCTATTTCGGTTTTAAAAAATGCACTTTATCTGCACAAGAGTTGTGCGCAATTTATAATTGTTTCAATATGATCTGATATCAACAAGGATGAATACTAGTTCGTCAAAAAAATAGAGGAATGCCCAATTTCAATTTTCACTACTGAACTAAGTATTTAAAAACCGAATTTTGTGTACCGCACAAACGATGCCAATTCGATTGCTTGATGTCCATGTGATATCTCATGCTTTTTGGTGCCGAATATGGTTCTACCCATAAAAATGGGAGATAGGTTGCAATGACAATATGTATAGACATGTGTTATTGTGTTAGTTACATTTTTACCAGCAGTTTTGTCTGTTCGGAAAAAACCTTCATGGGCCGTGCATAAATAAAAAGAATACGCTAACTGTACAATTATTTTTTGAAAAGATAAGAACTTTTTTTAAATAAGTAAATAATAACCTAGTAATTATAAAAAAGTCTAAATCAAATTTGATCAGTAAAATTGATTAAAACAAATAACAGGAACTAATAATAAGGTGTAATTAACAATGTATTGGGAAATGTTAGCAAACATTGCGAATTTTCTCCACTAATTACCTTAGAATCAAGTAATTTACAGAAGATCTCATTATAGACAAATGGAGTAAAAGGAACAGGTATTTGTGTAGCTTCATTCAAAAATTGACTACACCTTTTCAATAAACTTGTTTACATAATTAGTCATCATCAGATCATTATACCTGGTCTATTGTGTTTAACAATAAATGAAGAAAATATGCAAAACTGAAAAGGATAGAATTATACCGTTTTCGCACTCCACGAATATACGTAGAAATGTGTGTTGTTGGTGGTCTAACCAATTGCAATAACATTGAAATGCAAATTGACTACAGAGGAGCCTTAAGGTAAATATTTGATTTTATGTTTAGATTCAACCGTCAGCCGAGTTCTTAAGAGTGTTTGAAGCTTATAGTTTAGTAATCGAATCAAAATCCGATACAACTGAATACCGAACGATCCTCGAGATCGATTTTGGGCTGTAACTTATATACTAGCATTATGTATATTATATACAATACAATGCAATGATACTAGTCAACGGACAAGACAAGCGTGCTAATTTGTGTGTGGTGATCTACCTTCCGAAATACAAGTTTTCGGCTGTTGGGTTCATCCCACCTTTTTTCACGTTACTGTTTTAAATTCTGAATTTTACGTGGACCATAAACAGAGCATTTCTTTCGTAGCGATTTGGTGGGTGTTTGATAAAGCTGATGGCAGTGGTAGTTTCAATGTGCTGCATGTTAATTAAAAATCGCCAAAACGATCGCCTCTCGTTTTTTTGAACGCTCTGTAGAACCGGAAACACTGGGACGTTTTGAGTCTTATCTGCTTGCACACATTTCGGTCTTTTTCACTATGAAGCGGTACATGTTAAAAATGTCCCATACTCACAAATTTGCAAATTCGGAAATCAGAACCAAATCTTTCTATGCTTAAAGCTTTAAAATGCCACGTCTAAGAGTTGTAAAACTCCCTAAATAATAATACCACTTTGGCCGTTATTGAAATATCGTTAACCACAAGCGCAAAGAATTAATCGATTCCTATAATCTCGCATAATATTCGAAGTAGTAGAATCGATCCCGGAAATCAAGATTCAACTAGCAATGTTGTACCATTGAGTGAAATTATTCAATGATTGCACCTACACTCGCATACACTTCGATGAATTTGACATGCCCCCTTTTGTTAACAGCAGAGCGGAAGTTCAGGTGAAATACGGTATAATTGATAAGTTATAAATTCAATGCCATGCCGCCTTAAAAAACGTGGGTTCCTGAACAAAGTTACGATTTTGAAAAAGATTCAACCCGAGCCTTCAGATATGTATGGTTAACTAAATATCCATTTATATATAGCATAATTATTCGGCAAAAAAAAGGTGCATTTTGCCGGTAATACTTACTGTTAAATAGAAATAGAAATAGAATTTCACTGCAAATACAGTGGATTGCGGATACTAAGGATAACAATTTAATAACCAGAAACCGAAAAAAATATTTTGTTGGTTATAATTTTTTGCTCCTCGGTCTCGGTATAAGAAGGTATAAGGGTATAAGGGTATTTTAAATTGCGGTTGCTGAAACTAAATATGAATACCATTTTAATGGTACAACTAATAAATGGATCTTCTATAAACAACAAACAAAAGAGTACCTATGGACTACAATGAGCTTTTCTTTCATTGCTGGCGGCTCTTGTCTGCGGCGGCACAGGGGTGGGTTTTTTTAAATATACAATTAAAAGGGAAATCATAATCAGGTGAAGCCTGACAGTTGGTTGTATTTTGAATAGTGCGCCACTTACTTTTGTAAAACTAAGAAAACAATACTCGACAATTAATATAAGTTAGTATAATACTGAATATCAAACAAACTTATATGACTCGAGCCATTAAATATAACACGAAAATAATTAATTGTGTAAATATTTGTATATGTGTAAATTTAAATTTTTTTTAAGCTGATACAAAATGGAAACGTGCACAATTCTTATCACTCAGCATTTGCATCACACACATGCAATGGCCATTCATGACCACATTTATACAATGGTGAAAGATGATTATGTTGAATCTTGTCTTGTTCGCGGTCGCCCAAATGACTGTGGATGGATTATCTATCTACTTGAAGGAAACAAGAAAAACTCCTACTGTAGGATAGTAAGCTCAATGCTGCTTACGGTTGACTGGTTAATCCCTCAGCATTGTTTAATAAAGTATTTAAACAATGCCCTCAGATTCTACGTTAGCCAATATATACGTGCTCATTTCAGTGCAATATTTTGCAGGCTCCACAAGCTAACTACATCGATAGATTCCCAATAATGTGACCATAAATTATAATTATTTCAAAATAACCCCTTACAATAAAAACCCTGAAAGAGACGTGTGAGAGAATGGAATCAAGAAATTAATCTTTCCTTATTAAATAAGGGTTTAAACTTAATGACCGTTTTAAACGAGCCAATTACACAATAATTAATTAATATATAAATTGCTTTTAAAAATGTCTCTTAACTTGAGAGTCTCTCTATCAGTCCGCTATTTTTGCCATTCTTTTCTCTCACAAGCGTTATCAATCAAAATTTTGTTAATATTCAAATTTAACCTTGTGGTGCCATCTGAATAACGAATTCGATAAATTGTTGCTTACGAAAAGACAACTTTATTATTTAAAAACAATTTTATTATTCTCCCATTTTTAAACTTTAATATTATCATTGAATAAGTAACTTATTCAATAATATTATGGAATCAATAATGTTTACTCGTTACAGGAATAAAAAATTAATTATTCAATGCTATGGATTAAAAGAAAATGTCTAGGTATAATAATAGTACATTGACTAACGGGTTTAATGTTACTATGTAACTATGTGTATTATTCAAATGATGAAATCCAACAGAAAATGGATATGACAAATGTAAGATAATAAAAGAAGATAAATGCATTTTATGATTTATCTGTTATTTATGTAAATTAAAAATCTTGTTTTACATTTTATGCGTAATGGACGAAAGCATAAACCAAAGAGTAACCATTTACTCTTTGGCATAAACTACTGTAGTCCCAGTTTTACATACCGTCCCAGTTTTACATACCGTTAGGCAACTAGAATTACATAAGCGTTCGCTAAGTAAGTTTAGTGGGAGTTACCATGTGATGGCGCTTCAATTAATAAAGCTTAATTTTTTTAAAAATCTAATCACACAATAGGTGTCACTATAAATGATATTAAAAGGTATCATTAAATGCCGTACTTTTTATAATGTAGCCATTCTGCAAAAGATGGCCCTCCTATCAACCAGGTGTTACAGTATCTGATACAATGTTTACAATCACAGTACCAGACCCAGACGTATAATGTGACATAACTGAATAAACAGAGGCTACTGTAAAACTGCTAACGTAGGAAGGTTATTGTACTATTTATATTTATACCTTTCTTTGTGAGTTTACCATCGTCGACTTTCCGTTTCACTTGTGAAATTTTGTCTGCAGCCCGCGACTTAATTTTTTGTGGCGGACCACTAAAATGTATAAATTTCCCTCAAATACGAAATGTTTACAACATCACTACTAAAGTTGCATACAAAGATGTTATGCTAGTTGAAGTGTGACAGCCCTGCTCTAGGAGTTTAAAACGAAACAAAGCATCGAAAAGTGCGAAAAAACGGTGGGAAAATATTCGCAACCGGACATCTAATCGTCAATGTCCAACACTGAAGATCAAGATACCTTGCAGCGGAGATACATATTATACATTACATTATACGAAAACCGTTTAGAGCGCTTTCGCAAAGTAATGAATAATATATTATTTCAGCTAAGGTCTGATGATGAATTATAGATTCGAAATCGATTACCTATAGTAATTTTAAAGTAAATTTTTTGAGAAAACTCGTTTTTAATCTACATAAACGTAATGAATATACTCCTAAAATGTTTACAGGAGGTACTTCTTTGCACTTCATATACATTATACAGTGTGTAAAGCGATGGGGTATACAAGAGGGATTTTTTTTAAATATTGACTTATGAAAAAAATTTATTCTTAATGATATTTTTTGCTTGCTTTGAAAGTATCAATAACGTTTCGATAATCTAAAATTTATTTATAGAAATCTGGAAAAATAATAAAATTAATTTTTTTATTGAAAGTTATCATTCTACATTATAATTAAGATAGAGTATTGCTATCAAACCACAAACAATCGAAACGTTATTGGTACTTTCAAAGCAAGCAAAACATATTATGAAGAATAATTTTTTTTCATAAATCAATATTTAAAAAAAAATTCCCTCTTGTATACTCCATCGCTTTACACACTGTACATACTAAAATGTGTCTCATTTATCATTATTATTTGGGCCTTGATGACTTTTCGGTTCGTCTGTATGGCAAGACCTTATTTTAGGTATACATAAAAATAGCCAAAAGTAGCGTGAATAATTTGCTTATTCAATGGTACTTAGCTACTATCATGCAGAAAGAAAGCTCATCCTCAATTCCTCGAATGCACTTTCACGTCGTATGCGATTTTTGAAATTTCTGCGGATTTCAATGCATTTTACCAATTAGGTACGACCTCGGGTACGACATAAATAAACTGCACCAATATAGACGAGTGACAAGGTCACTTCCGGTGGACGAGTATCGACCGAAAGTTAGTCACTTGGCCATTGACCTATTACTCAAAACAGAACTGTAAAATTCGAAACCGTTCGCGTTATCAATTATGTACACAGACGGACGGGCGGACAGAAAGTGCAAAATCATAAACTCACTTTTTGTCGCTCGTTAATAAACGACCTCTTAACTTGAAATCAAGTTAGCACCCCCACTTTTCCCGATTGAAATTTTATTAGTCGCATTAAAATCTATGAATTATAGACTAATTTGTACCCAAATTAGATTTTCACTGTTTAAACAATTTATACATTATTTAAACAATTGTTCACTAAAAAAGGGCAATTCTCAAAATTAATCAAAAGAAATGGAACGTAAAAATTAAAGACTAATTTGTACCCAAGTTAGATTTTCATTGTTTATACAATGTCTGTACATGCGCACAATAACAATAACCGTACAGAAACCCCTGATCGCTTTGAAAATTATTAAACACCGTCTTAAGAATATAAGAAAGGCGCTATTGTTTTTCAGCGACGAAAATGCAAGATTGCGGAGAATTTTTCTAAGGGCTAGAATCTTCTTGCATTATACAGCGTATATTTTGAATTCATGCCAGGCCGTCTTTAAATGCTTATTACGTCATAATCAGGTTTCTGACGGATACAAATTCTAATGTTGTGGGTACAATTTGTCTTTAATTCATACGTTCCATTAATTCTGAGAATTTCCCTTTTTTAGTAAAAAAATTATTTAAATGATGTATAAATAAAATTGTTTAAACAATGAAAATTTAACTTTGGTACAAATTAGTCTTTAATTCATAGTTTTTGATGCGAGTAATAAAATTTCAATCGGGAAAAGTGGGGGTGCTAGCACACCCCACCTTGGAATCGGATTTCCAGCGGAACTAAGCGGGTACAAATTATAATGTTGTGGGTACAAATTAGTATTTAATTTATACTTTCCATTTATTTTTATTAATTCTGAGAATTGCTCTTTTTTAGTAAAAAATTGTTTAAATAATGTATAAATTGTTTAAACAATGAAAATCTAATTTGGGTACAAAATAGTCTTTAATTCATAGTTTTTAATGCGACTAATAAAATTTCAATCGGAAAAAGTGGGGGTGCTAACTTGATTTCAAGTTAGCACCCTCACTTTAAAAATCGGTTTTCCGTGCTAACTTGAAATCAAGTTAGCACCCCCACTTTAAAAATCGGTTTTCCGCCAGAACTAAGCGGGTACAAATTCTAATTTTGTGGGTTCAAATTAGTCTTTAATTAGTTCTAAATTATAGGCATATGTTTACTTGATTTGGGCAAAGTGGGGGTGCTAACTTTATCGACCAAAATTGTGGCTTTGTATAGGTGCAATTGCAGGCATAAGAAATGATCACTGATCAGTAGTAGGTATCTCTAATATGGCACATTAAAAAAAAACTCTTCGGCGAGAGGTATGAATTGTGATGATCTAGCCGACTAGCGCATTTATCAAAAATTCAAAATGAACATCTATGAAAGTATTACGATATAAAGTCGTAGGAAATCTAATACATTTTATATAGGTTCCACAAGGAAGGAACTTACCAAGTTCATCCCTAATTTTTTTCGGAATGATTCAATACTGAATACTGCACAAAAGCGCCAAGTAGATAGTGAAATTTAAGTCATCTAACATTTTAGACATTAGGTAGGTAAAATGGATATAAATCTGTGATAGCCTGTATTTTTTAAAGGGCCCCGCTAAAACAACTACATATGCTAATAATACGTAAGAAATTACACACAGCCCAGACAGCTTCGATGGCGTAATTTGAGAATGATGCTACTCGTTTGTTATTGACCTTGGTTTCATTGAATGGCATGAAAAAACGTGAAACAAACTTTCAACGTGATGCGGTTGTTGCGACATCTATTCAAAAATAGCTCCACTAACCTAGCTGTAAAATGGATGTCAATCATGACGTCATGATTTTTTGATCCTTTTGTTGTAAATTTTGGGCGTACGATGTATAATTAGTCAACGAAATTTTGATATGTGATTCTGTATGACGGTGGCTACCCGCTGAATAGTTTTTTAAGTTTCAACGTAAACTTTTTTTTCAAATCTATAATTACTATTTACAAAGTAATTATAATGAAAATTTGATTGGAAATTATTTCAAGCACTAGAGTAACATGTGCCTTACAAGACTATGTCTTTTTTTATTCCTGATTCGACTTAGTTTTCGTAAAAATTACGACGAAAGTTGAGTATAATGGTGCCACCTACTCAACTAAAAATTCGATTCCCTGCTCTTAAACATTAGCATTGTTTAAATACTACACAATGACATCAGTAACACCACATAGATAGACAACGATTTCTAGCTTATTTGTAGCATTGTAGACAAGGCTCAAATTATATGATTGCCCACAGATACAAAGAAATAATCACTGGTGGTATAATTTAAAAATTGAATTTATAACTATCACTTCAATAATTATCCACGGAGAACCATTGACGTGATTTTAAGATGATTTTTATCCTAAATTTTAAGAAGCATGCAAGCATAATTGAAAAAGCAGTTTTGTAATTCAATTTATTATTATTGGTAATAGTAATAGCTCAGTGCTGTTGTAATAAATATGGACAAACTTTCTGAAACAAGGGCACTCCAACATAACGACGCCATCGTAGCGCATTTGACCGGAAATGGAAGTAATTCTAGATTTTTCTCTGCATGAGACACTGAATAATCCCAATGGAATTCAGTCTAATTTATCTAGTCAACAGTGAAGCAGTCCAGAAGATTCGGTGTCATAATAAAATCTGCCTCGCGATTTACGCTATCGCAGACAAATGTTCACCGATAGATGTATGCCTACCTAGCTCTTGTTAAAACTCCTGTATAGTCAATCTGCCATACTGAAAAAAAAACAGCCAAACACGTTCTTATGAAATAAAATGCTGTTTTTATAGTCTCGGTAGTGGATATTCTTTGCAATAATTCATTGAAAGTAGCTCTTGGAAATTTGTTCACGAGTTTCTACAAGTTCGCACAGTGCGCATATATGCTTTGGTTAGGAAGACAATATTCACCATCTTGGACCTATATTCTACAGATGTTTCCTGTTTACAATAAATTGAGATAGATACCTATTTTCTTCATGTTCATTTCCATCTACTGACGCATCGTGACTCTTCCTCGGCCCGAAAATACGCATTTTTTCGCTTTCTCTCCATTTAACATACTTAGTTATTGCATATCCAAGAAAAGGAGAAATATTTATACGCACGGGGTACTGTAATAGTATGTTACCCGTTACGCACACTTTTTGGTTTCAAAAAGGGCAGATGCAGGTATAACAAGATACGAAGAATCGCATACAATTTGCAGTAGGGGAGTTTTTTGCCACTCAGCTCATATTCGGAAACCAGACTTTTGATCCGGCTCATATTCAATAGCACTGATCCTTGAACTCGTAGAAATACCTAGATTATCGAAGCTTTGACATCGCTGTCTCTTTTCTTTCTCGAGTTACACGGCGAACAGACAGACGGACAAAACAATCACATAAGGTGAATTTTATTCTTTCGCAAAATTTCCCTAATAAAAAATGGATATTTAGACATTCCCGTGGAAATACCCTTGGTAGGTATATTATTAGAATAAATTGTGCTATCTGAAGTGAGAGTAAAACCATAAGGTAAGCATCTAAAGTGGAAACAAATTGCATTGCAGGAAATGCCAGATAGGTCTCATTGTGCCATCATCTAACATCTAATCAACTACTTAAGTGTCAAACCAGAACTCGCGTAAAATCATCTATTTGTTTCAAGTAAACAGCTGTAGAGAAGGTAACCCATAAGTCTGATGTCACATTGTTACTATTGTTATATTGACGTTGAGTTATTGTTTATTCAAAGCATATTTACCGAATACTAGAACTCGAGCTTGCAAAAAATCGTTCTTTTTAAACCCTGAAACAGTAGTCCAGTTACTTGGTTCGAGTAAACTAGAGCCAAGTAAGTAATTTCAGTTTAAAATGTTTACCGATATTAAGAAACATTTTCAAATTTACTATTCATATGCAAAATTACACACGCCTGTCTATATTCTATATTAAAGTAGGGGTAGTAAACTATTTTAAAAATTGTAAAACCCTAAGTGATTTCTTTTACATCTAAATTTACGCCTTCTTTACAATCATTTCACAAACACTTGTCCAAATATCAACAATATCTACTTAGTACCTACCAAAGTGAGGAAAACTTCCAAATTTAGATCATCACTAAATTCAACCAATTATTATAAACACAAACAAGAAACTAATTTAAATTGTGTACTTTACTTTAATTATACATTGATAGTTGAATATCTTAGGGGTTCCACCCCCATAAAACTGTTTTTTCGTACTTCCGAGACTAAAGTGACAACTTCACTCCATTATGACAAGTACTGAAGTGTCACTTTTTGTCCCGCCGGGATTAAATTTTGCGAAAATCCCGGAAGGATGAAATTACTCACAAAGCAATTTCAGTAGGTTATTCCACATTTTGTATGCGCCACTACTTCTTAAACGCATTGTACTGCTGTTCATATAGTTTTTTGGATTTCGTTAGTATCAATTCTTTACCTACTTTGGCTGCTTTTTATCAATATCAAATACACCTTTGTCACCCACCATCAAAATTATGACACTGGCAATGACAGTTCCTATGGTAACTTGTTGAGCAGCGATTTTTTGAAAGAACGCGTTCTCTAACTCCATACGTCATATTAAGTGTTTCAGTTTCGGAAGTACGAAAAATATCGTATATACCTTGCGACTGAAGTAGTGGTCTTAATCCCTCAGGTAAATTATGGCCCGACCGAAGGGATTAAAAGTACTACTTCAGTCCCGCGGTATATAATATACTATTTTTTCTCGCTATTAAATTTAATCCCGACATAACTGTATTTTTTTCGTTGCGTAGGTACAATCATTGTTAAAGTATAGGGTTTACCAATAGGGACGATAGGATTTTAAACGTTTAAGGCGGCTATGTTGGATGCCAAACATTTGACATATGCTGTCAGTTGTCATCAGTAAGGCTTGCCATTTCATCATGAACAAGTTCACGTTGCCTCAACGCTTGGAAATTATCCAACAACATGCCACACAGCGAACGCTACAATGGACTTATTGCGTCAACAGTTTGGTGAATCGTTGATTTCTCAACATGGCCCCCACAATTGGCCGCCAAGATCATGGGATTTAACACCATTGGACTTCTTTTTGTGGGGCTATGTGAAGTCAAAGGTTTATGCGAATAAACCCAAGACTCTTGACGAGCTCGAGGCCAACATTCGAGCGACCATAGCTGCCATTCCACCCGATATGATCCACCGAGTCATCGAAAATTGGTCCGATCGGATGAGCCAGTGCAAAAAGAGCCGCGGTGGCCATTTGAACGATATTTTGTTTAAATCATAAATGGCATGAAATACAGCATCTAATAAAACCAATCAAACCTAAATTTGACCAAATTGACTGTGTTTTATTTCAATTTAAAATCCTATCGCTCTTATTGGTAAACCCGTTATTTAAACAATGGTACAATTCATCTAAAAACACTTTCATTCATGAAATTTAATGTCTGAAAAGTACAAAGAATTTTAAACCATAGTTAAAAGAAAAGCTCAAGAAAATTTACGCACTAACAAAACTCCCAACATATGTGATATATCAACAAATCAAAACAATTCGAGATCATAATGGAAAGTATCGATATAATTGAACATGTATTTGGAGAAAGTCTGGCCAGACATGCGAATATTAGAACCACTTCCCTGGCTAGCCCTCAAGGTCGTCTCAACTCAAGTGTAACTGACGACGCAAAGGGTAGACCCAGACGACTCTAATCACAATGACGTACTACCATCAGGCCTAAATGCCTGTTAGCATTTACTCGCCCTCCTTTTTTAGTTCAGATTCCAGAATCCAGAATCCGTCAGCATAGGTATAGGTACACAGATATGGTTCTGAAGTCGGAAGGAAAATTAGGGACTAGGAAATAGCGCATTATTATTACATTGTGAATAAATTCAGGAAGAGAAAAGGAAAGAAAACACGGAATTAAAGATAATGAAAAGGACGTTGACTATATACAATGATTGAGAAAATATGTCCACCACTAAAAAAATGAACAAAGAGTAACTAAAAAACTGACCAAAAGATTTGCCACACAAGTATGAAATTTTCCCATGTAAAAAGGTTCAACGAAAGTGAAAATAGCTCGTAAACCAAAGTAAAAGTGGAGTATAATTAACCTTATTTAATTGAATAACTAGCAATACCTATACTGGGAGAGTGATTCAACGTTTAGCACCATACCTGTTCGTTTTATTAACCAATACGCCTATAGAAATTTTATAAATGCGGATGTCCATCTCGAAAAGTAATAAGCTCTCACGTAAACTTATATGTTAAAAAAATCGGTCAAAGTATGAATGCCCGGAAGCTTAGGTCGCATCTTAATGATCGACCTACATAATTTTACCTTTCTCTTAATTTCTCGGTCAATAAACCGTGAAATGTCTAATTTCTCATTTTCAGATGCGACCGTCGGTCAATTTTAATTATGATATCATCGCAGAAGTGAATGTGAATTTCAGTTTCGAGGTGAAAGGCCGCCCCTAATCAAAAGTCCTAAATACGGTGACAAATGTATTTTTACAAACATAACCTACATAAAGCTTTATACAGAGTAAAAAAATAACGTTAACTCGTGGTATGGTACAAATGAATGTTTTTGTTGCGTCATGGACCCGTGTGATGGTGATTTCAGTTCTTTTGCAGCTCGTAAGCTTAGAAGGGAGCTCCGTATGAGCCAGAGGGTTTGTGGTATGAGTAACCACCACCGCCACCTCCGTGAGATATACTGGCCTGGTGGTATTGGGCAACTTGAATTGCTTGTTTGACACCTTCCAGGTCAATGCCGATAACGTGACCGCCACCGTAACCAGGAACACCATACGCGGAGGATGGGGGTCCGTACGAATGTGAAGGTGGGCCATATGAAGAACTGATACCGTGTCCACCAAAACCACCAACACTGTGTGAAGATGAGGATTGCTCTTCTTTAAGTAGAATTTGACGAACTTGTTCTAATAATGCATGATCAATGTGTTGTCCTTCGCTCGTTTGATAACCTGAAGATACGGCTGTGTATCCACCTCCACCGCCGGACAGTCCACTGTGATAACCACCGCCGCCACCGCCTAAAAATCCACCACCTCCAGGTTTTGAGTAGGAATATCCCGACGGTGGTTCGGCCATTACCGCCAGGGTCATGGCCAGTGCCATGCACTGAAAAAGAAAAAAATGGCATAATTAATACGCACGAGAGCGACACTAAAGTAATCCACGAAAGGCACTAATTTTAAAAACTCGCGTAATCCACATAGATCCTTACCACGGTATATTTTATCATGATGCTTGTGAAGACGACGTGTGGTGACTGTGTAGGTTTAACGATGGACCACCTGTTTTATACACTAAATACGAGTAGGGTGGGATACAAAATCGGATAGTTCATCCAATATGTTTGTCAAATACGACTTTCACATGAAAAACGTGCATCTGTAATTCACATATTTGTGTTACACTACCGACCATAATTCAGTCATCACTTTATTTAGTAATTAAATCGAGTAGGTACTTATTTAAAAAAAATGCCCGCAATGTCCCAACATCGGTACTAAAAAAAATCTAAATGCAACTGCTCAATATTCATGAACGAATTTAAAATTCTAATTCGATCCATTATAAAAAGAAAGTTCATTTTGAAAACAATCAGTAATTTATGTGGATCTGCAAATTAATTTTGAATTCTAATCCTTTGAAATTCCGCCACTTACGTAATTACAAAAAAAGACGTAATGTCATATTTTGTGAGAAAAGTAAAACATTGTGTTATACGCATCCTTTTATATAACATTTTAAGAATTGCTAAGCACGATAAGGAAGAGTTAAGAAACAACGGACTAAACTAATTACCTACATTATAGTGTCTACTGTAATTTCGGATGTCATGAACTTTTTTTAATTTGTTTTGTTTAAATTCACTTTCTGTAACAACATCCAATGGCACATACCTACAACCAACCTAAGGGACGAATTTTATCGTTATATTTTGTTCTGCAATTTTTGCCCTCCGCAGTGCTTTAGTGACATAATTACGGACCCAATGTACTAGCAGACCCTACTCGCAGAAGGTAGAGGATGAGGACAAAGTTGTATATTGTAATCTTTTGCGTTTATTTCGTAATAAAGAATGTGATGTAAAAATTAAAGCGGGCGGAAGTGCAAGTAAACGAAAAACAAAAATAATGAGCTTTCCCTCAAAAGTTTATTGACAGGCCAAAAAAAGTCAGTTATAGTGAATAGGAAAGAGGGATTATGCTTGCTGCATCCGGAGCATAAATTTTGCATGCTGATCAAGTGATCACATAACTGGTTACCTGAGCATTAATTATGTATTAATTTAAGCACTTAAAAATAGTATTGTCTATCTAAACTCATAAACAACATAATGTAGATTATCTCTATTAAAGCAAAAAAAACAAATTATAACTTTGTATCTAGGAGGAACACGAAAATAAGTTTATAGTTTCCAACTTTCCCACTACCTATAACTTCCTTCTATTTTAAAATGTCACACATTTGTAACGGATCTAATCCTACAAACAGCGCATGATAAATTAGTGATAATTTAATTGTTAATTTTGTCTATTATGTGATGTCATTAATTTTAATAAAAACCAACATTTTAACGCATTATTTTGCATATTTTAGATATCTGGCACAAAAAGATTATCATAATCCCCGATATCTAATTAAGTCACAAAGTTGATTTCGAACCATTTTTCCTAAAAATTAAAAATGAGGTATCGAGGTATCATTTTCAACAGTAGCTCAGTAGCCGAATTTTGAAAAAGTTTTCAGAAACGGCGAAAAACATTTCATTTGCATATAATACGTACCTATCAGAAATTGAATAAGAGCCCTCGTAAGAGCCTCAAAATAAAACCAAAATATTTAATTTTCACCTAATTATGTGGTTAGTTTACGATGCCAATTGCAGTATTGGCTATATTGCTATTACAGGGTGTAGAAACGTTTTACAATTTGTTTATACTGAAATATTTTTCCCCTAATGAATTTAGAGCAAAGTTGTAAATATGTTTCCTGTAGCTTGACAAATTCTGGGTCTGCCCATGTCCTCATTTATTATTTTTCATTTCGGGAAACTGGAAAAAATAAATGAATTAGAATTTAGGATTTGCCTAAAAATCTAATATTTGTTTCAATAATTTCACGGCACGAGTGATTTCTACTAAAATGCTAATTTATAATTTCCTTAATTTCTCCGATCTCCCATAACAAAAAATTGGGTACATGAATAGACGTAGAATTTTACAATATACACAAAAATTATTTATATGTAACTTTTCTGTAAAATACTTAGGGGAGAAAATATTCCAATTATACACCCTGTATAATCACAGATTGTGTATATTATTTGGGTTTGATCTTTGTTTTAAAGAGCATGTATATATGCAAGGTCTATGAAAATTAAAATGCTTGTATCAGCACTGATTCCTGTTCGATAAAATAAAAAAATTATTTAAAAATCGGATGGCATCTTTAATGTACGAGGTAGGGAATGCAATCCCTCAGCAACTCCCGGTATTTGCGGGATCGTTAGATGTTAATCCCGCGGGATCAAGGTATTTGCGGGATCCCGCAAAATTTTAAATAAATTGGCAAATAAGCCATTTTGTGCGGTTAACTTCTGTATTAAAGTAAATCGGTAATTATCACAATATTCAACAAAAAAGTACCTTCAGTCTAAGTTAAAAAAACCTCACCTGTAAAGCACAAAAAGTAAACTTCTAAAGTGCCTCAAAAATCATAGTATATTTTTAACCAAAAAAGTTTAACAATTATTTTAAAAATATCTTCTCCGTTATGCGTTTCATTAACAAAGTAAATAGAGTCGTCCCCTTGGTCGACAAATTGCTCAGTCTCGCAAATCCCGCGGGATTCCGCTTCATTTATGTACGGGACTAATCCCGCAAAAATGCTGCGGGATCCCGGTATTTCGGGATCCCGCGATCCCGGTATTGCACTCCCTAGTACGAGGATTAACGTCCACAAAGCATTTAAAGCAATAATTATAGTAGGCATCAATGTTCATCGGATAACACTGGTCGTATTATTCATCTTTGTTAGTTATGGCGTCTTTCGCAGCAAATGTTGAGGTTAAGTGGTTTAGCGGAGAAGAGCAGAATAATTATTAATTAGTATAGACGTGGTCACTCGCGACCGACGAAATTTTTTCCCAGTCAGAATCAGTAAGAACTCGGGAAGGAAGTGACTAATCCAAAAAAATCTTTTGCCATTCTGGTCTCGAGGCTGTGCTACACCGTATAAGAAAAAGCTTAAACTGAAGCACCAGTAGTGGTGCAAAGTGCAAACGGAGCGAGAGACGGAAAATGCGCTAAAAAAGATAGGAATTTGGTTTTTTAAAATTTGTCGGTACCCGCTCCGACGTCCCATTCACCCGTAGATTTCGCTAAAAACCTTTCACAAAATAGTACTCAATTTTTGGGGCACTTCACATAGCTCGGGCTTATATTGGCGGCACGAGAAAGAGAGACAGCGATTCGAACTTTAATAAACTTTAAACCGCATCACAAAATTCGCAGCGGAAGATACCTTTTGGGCGCTCGAAGTCGACTACTCTTCGAAGACGCACGCCTTGCAAAAGGTACGTGGTTAATTTCATTCCTAGGGAAAAAACCAAATTCCGCCACGCAGGAGTTGTTTGCGTTTACAAATTTTTTCGACGACACTTATTTGAAAACAATAGGAAAAAACTGAAAAATTTCCAGGTTAGCACACCATGCTCGGAGATGGCGTCCAGATGTCGCCGACACCATGTAGCCCCTCCCCTAAAGCTGTTAATTACACGACCCCTGTAGGTACATGTACACTGCACGCCTTTCTACAAGCGTTCTTCTACTATTGGAAATCAAAACACCCCGTTTCCGAAATAGATAAACTAAAATCATCAGTGCAAATTCATGTTCGATAAAAATAGATAAATGTACCCTCTCCCATTTATTTTCTTAATTTCTTTTTTAGGGAGGTGAAATCGAAAAAATATAAATAAAGTTCTGTTTTAAGGTTAGGGCCTAAAACAATGAATTGGGCCCTCTGAAATTAATTTTTTTAGTAAAAAGTGCAAAGGAAAAACTTGTGCTTACATAGGCAAACGAAGTGAAAACGAATGAAATATATAGCGCTCCATTATTTTAAGGCTAAAATCGTAAAGATAGCCGCCCAATTTTTATTTTTTCAAAATCTTTTTGTTAGGGAAATGCGCAAACAAAAAATCGACGTGTGCCTACATGTGCAAACAAATTGCAAACGAATGAAGTATATAGCATTCAATCAATTTAATGGGGGGGGGGGGGCTAAAATCGTGAAGTTGGCTCTTCAAATTTGTTTTTCCAATATCTTTTTTCAGAGAAATGTGCAAACGAAAAATCAAAGTGTGCCTACATGTGCCATCAATGTACAAATAAGGTAAATAATGGCGTTCCATCAATTGAATGTTGGGGGGGGGGGGGGCCACGTTTTTACCCCCCCCCCCTGCTTGATTGGTCTGAAGCGCTGCAGGTTTATAATCAGAAAATCGGAATTCGAAAGGCGTTTTGACAACATGATTTGCATGGAAATTTCTTTATTTTTGTCAAAAATCAATTTATCGATAACGATATTTCACATACAACTCTGTTGATAGAAACCCATTGATATATTAAAAAGCAGAAGCTAAATTAGAAATTATAAAAGCGACGACATTTTCAAGCTCATGGACCTTGTCACATACAAAAACGTACGTAAATCTAAATGTGCGTCGTCACGTCGTGTGTCGGGATTTTCAAAATCGCCCTTAGAGCAATACCAGTTCGGCACCACTGCTCTAAAGCTTAGCGGTGCTCTGAATCGCAGTTTATATTCTATTATAAAGTTACGCGTAACGTAAAGCTATAATATCCTGCGGATCAGGCCACGGTACAGCTGCTCTTAATAAAAGTTCTTTGGTGGGCATTCCATAAGGGCTGACGCCTATCATTACCACGTCCGGTATACGAAGAAATACCTATTAGAATTTAATACAACATGATACAAATAGGGAATCAAATCTTTTCGTAATTGTGGCATATTTGATAATATGCCGTACATAGGCAACCATCCTCGAACCAATCGAGGGAGCCGTAGGAGGTTTTCAGGCAATGCATTCGAAAGAATGTCCATGGGGTCGTCCTGGTGTGCAGGAGGCACAATGGCTAAGGATGCTACCATCCTGGCATGCAATGCGAACTGAGGGTCGTTATTATATTCTCACATATCACCCAATTTTTTCTTCATATTTTGCGCAAGAGGAAAGAAACACTCATTTATGCGTCATTTGAGAATTAAGTTCTCACTACTGTAAATGGAGCCTGCTCAAAATCAGTTTATTAAATGGAGGCGTTTCAGAGTCACATTTTCAAAGATCATTTTCGAAAAATGAGATCCATTAGTTGGAGCGGGAATCAAAAATCTTAGGGTAGGTATACGTTTCAAAGTAAGGAGGGTCGGGTTTTCGATCCATCGAAAGGAGTCAAATTTTAAACGTTTGCACAAATTTCAAATAGCTAATAGCATACTTATTCATGGAGAGAACGCGTGGGTAATAATTTCCATTGTCGTTAGAAAGGTTTCGTAACAGGACAAGGGGAGACGGCGAAACCGAAACAACATTGACATATGGCAAAGGTAGAACTCTGGGTAAATAATAAATTTCTTAACGTACTGCCTAATAACATGTCTCTAACAGCGCAAATTTATTTAACTTTAAACATGTATAGATTCCTATATTTTCAGTAAGTACAGATTAAAGTTTGTCTTTATCTAATCTTTTTTTTCTTGGACCATTTGGTTACCGGTGGATATTTTATGTAATAAATTTCGATCGCTATTTACGGTTAAATTCACTATCCTTAAATTTTAAAGGGATTTTTTACAAACTGTAGTCGCGTAATTTTAACAACAGAACCTTAGAAAGATACGGCTTCTAATTTCGGAAAGAAAAGCATTTCCCATTCAAGGTGTTACTTGCCCTCTACAGTATTTAAAATTTTAGGGTTTTGTGCACAAGGTGCTAAAGCATCTCAGTGATCTTTATCGGAAAAGATGGCCCCTCAAACGTAAAATAGTGGGTACCTATGACTTTTTCTAAGATTAATTGCGTGTAGACTGTATAGGTACTGCATAATAAACGCTTCCTTTCCTTTAAGCAAAATCCATGAGAAAACGTACAACTTTTGCAAAGCATATAATTAGTGTAGGTACTAGGAAATTAAACCCATTTTGAAAGTATCTACAGACTGTGCGAATTAGATAATCGCATGAAAGTACTGAAACGGCCGACAGCATTTTCTTAATTATTGTCAAAATTGAATAAAGCTATCAGAGGTCAAGGATCCTTAAGCTTAACCAAAGACAACGACAAACCCCCTTCTTAACTTTATAAGTACGTTTATCGGTTTATATAATAGAAACTTTTACATTTTTATAGCTGATAAATTGAAGGTAGGTAGGTATATATGGACGCATATAAGTAATTTAAAAACTAATCGTATCCTTTCTACCTTTTTTTGCTTCATTTCTAACACTGAAGGTCTATTCAACTAACTCTGGACGAAAGACTATTGAGGGCATTGAATTAGATCTAAATAAGGTGACTATTTTAGATCATCAGTATAGGCTTCTCGTCCTTGCCCCACAAAGGTTTATAAACTAAAGTTTCTGGTTATACAATTCAATTTTCATAGCTTGCTTTCGTAACCGCTTGAAGATTGCTCCTTTTACTTAATACCTGTTCAGCTTTATTTAGAAAATACGCAATAAGCCAAATTTGGTAAAAAATTACGCTTCTTCGTTGTTATAAAATAAATTATAATTTTATGCGTTTCCTATTTTATACCAGAACAACGTTCTCTGATGCAATTAAAAGTGCATATTTATTCTTGCATAAATTAACATCTTCTGCTAAGGATCTTACAAATATTATCAAAAATGAATGTTCATTATTTTAATTGCTACTAAACGCAATCTTCTAATAAATGAGGGTTAGTAATGCATTCACTTTCTATTACAGTCCGGTAGTTAATGAAGGTCTGGTGCAATTAACAAAACTTTTGGTTTAATTAACACCATCATATCCCTTCCTGTTCATAAAACTAAATTGTGTGGACAGTTAAACGTCATCCAAACCTGCAACCTCACCTGATGTAAGTTGTTAACCATTAAATCATCTTAGTGTACATGCTGTGATATACATTTTAGTATAGTTTGAGTGTTTGGTATTTTATGTCATTGAATAAAGAAGTAATTTTCCACTCAACGGTTATGTTCTTTGAGGTGGTGCACACTACTTTCAAGTTGTGAATAACATTTAATAGGTTGAGGACCAACCATAGTGTAAGAATAGAAATACACTATGGGTCAACTCTCAAAGATGATGGTTAAACCTCAGCTTGAGTGGCTCAAATTATCTTAAGTTAAGTTAAAAGTAACAGTTGAGGGTTATCCTCTAAAACGTGTTTGATATAGTGCTCCATTTTTTATAAGTTTATAATATTGACGGAATAAATGGACTAAATGGTAAAAACTTATATTTTTTGGTTAATTTTCCTTAGGGCAATCGATTTCGACTGATAAAGTCATCATCAGGAGCTGATAAAGTCATCATTCCAGCAATGGCCTGATGATGACTTTATCAGTCGAAATCGATTGCCCTAAGGAAAATTAACCAAAAAATATAAGTTTTTACCATTTAGTCCATTTATTCCCCCATCTTCTAAAACCTCGGCTACGATACGTGCGGTGGGCGTCGAGGGGTAAGCGGTAAGCAGTAAGAAGCATATACCAAGCGGCAAGCGGTAAGCAATAAAAGCGGCATATACCAAGCGGTACTGGCTAAAATACGGGCGGTAATTTGCTGTTGAGAATGTTTGTTCCGTCGGCGGAAGAGAAAGTATGCTGTGCATTCTATCAATAACTGCAGACGTAGATATGAAGAATATCATCCACTTTTCCACCATTTAAGAAACGAGTAACGCCGCCAGCCGCTTCACACTATCCTAGCCAGGGGTAAGCGGTTCAGAAACAGAATCATACAACTAAAAGTGTTAGCGGCGCCGCTCAGCCGTTCCGATAATTGTCGCTTAGCTCACCGCTTGCCGCTCGTCGCTCACCGCTCGTAGCGTAGCCGAGGCTTAAAAGTTGAGTGAAATTTCTGCAAATCTGCTTCAATGAAAAAACCTACTGCAGGGCAATAAATGGGATTTCTTTTCAGTAAAAGTTGGCGCAATATTTTTACCATCTTACGGACGCGTTTTGAAAGAGAAAACTCTGTTACCTTCACAATATTATTGTAATTAACTTAATTTGATCTACGAATCCACCCATCCTAGACGGACCAAAATCCATTATATAACGTCAAAAATCGAAATGATCTTCCGACTAAGACTCAAAATAAATTTCAATCCAGCATCAAATCATTCAAGATCAATAATCTCATTGTAAAAACCACAACCATAACGATCGAGCACGTGACCAGGATTTTTCGCTTAAGAAATCCCATGACACGACCTTGCACAGTAAAACAAGATCACTCCTTAGTTACGCAACAGGGAAATTCTCTTCACCAAGGCAATGAGTTTTGATTTGAAGATCGTTAAATTTGGACACTTACTTCTCCTTGATAAGTACAAACATAATGAATCATTATCTTCACTGGGGCAAGTACGTCGAAAGTGATCCCCCACCTTTAAAGCATTAATTTCGCGAATTCCACTTGATAAGGGAGAACCATTATAGGCCTTCCTTGCCATCTAAGGGTCGCTAGAATCATCAGGTAAAGTATATTGATTTGTGATGCACGTTCTCATCGTAATTTGGTACGTATATAGATAATATAAGTGAAAAACCATTTGACCATCATAAAATAAAAATATGGCGAATCCCGGTTATTATGTATTCAATTCTTTCGTTGGTTCCGTCTAGACTCTAGAGCAGCCGAGATAACGAAAATTAAGGATTACTATTGGCTAAGAGGACACACCGGACGAGGAGGTCCTTTCGTTGGTTCCGTTACACATGCCAAGCCAGTATATACGGACGATTGAATTCAAATTTTGTTTAGCTACAAGGAGTGTGTAAATACTTTGTGAAAAAAAGGACCAGGCGTGCATTATGCTTAAACAATTTAGAACTGATACACGTGGCCACGAGTAAGGGGGAAGTAAGGGGGGAATTTTTTGTTTTTATATGAAACAGATCAATATTTTTAATCAGGAACAATGTAAAGGATAATGAAATTGGATCGATTTTTGTTTGTCCATATATTCAATTATTTATTTTACCCAAAATCGTCATGAAACCTTCATTTTCATGCCTATTTTATGTCAGGAAAATGTTAGTTTCCATGGCGAAGGCAGACCAGTGTACTTTTCCTGCCGCCTATTACTTTACCGGCCGCAGCTGTCACTTTACCGGCCGCACTTGTCACTTTTTCTTCCCCACCTGTCACATTGGTAAATGTCTATAATGACTCCTGTCATCAATGCAAAATCAATTCAATATTTCCTCGCCAGTAATGTGTCATTTTCCTGACTTTTATGTAAATAACTATTGCAATAGGGAATATGCATGCGGTTTATATTTACTTGATTCTTTCTCTCGGAAATATTTATTGTCCTGACATTATACCATTACTTTTTTATTTAGTTTGTTTTTAAATTGCAAAAAATGTTAATTCAAAAGTGCAAAATAATCAAACGATTAGTCCAGTCAAATTACGGTTTGGGCAGATTGGGCTGGGTGTTGTCATTTCACTCAACGAAATCAAATATATATAAAGATCCGCTGAATCCGAAAATCATAGTCCCCCTAGCCGCAAACTCCCGGAATATATTGTTAAGTATAAACAAAAAACGAAGAAAAATGGCAAAATGTCGTTTCCTTTCGCATTTTCTTAGAGAGCTAGCCGTGGGTAAAATTGATTGTGATAGAAAAATGTTTACCAGTGTCGTAGAGGAGCAATTTTATTTAGTACAATGGGTCTTCAACCCCTATAATGTAAGTATAACCACAGTTTTAATATATCTAAATCTGTGGTATAACCATTGCAAATTCGAGAATCCACAAAATAAAAGGTGTACCAACGGAATTCTGATACTCTGAATCAAAACTAAAGTACTATTTAAATTCTTTAAGGCGGTGGCCTGGTTCACCTGGGAATGAAATGTAAAACTTTGCCCCCCCCCCCCCCTTCGGTATACAAATTTGATGTGATCGAGTATTGCCGATTTGTTGCAAAATCTTAATCTTTTTCTATCTAATGATGCCAACTCAATACAACCAAATACTTAGATATACAAATGGCGTCATGCTTCATCGGCATAACGTTCGAAGCTCTCTCTGAAGAGCAACGATTGGCCGATTGGCGTCCTATACCTATAAATTTTAGTCATTCTGCGATCAGGTATTTTTATGGCATTTCGCAAACCTCACTTCGGGCGAGGTCCTTCGAAAGGTAATTAATTTAGTGTTTGCGATCAGGACAAGTTTTCTACGGCGAGCTTCTGGATTATTCTAGATTAATGTACAATCGACCGTATTACACTTGTGTCAGATCTTACAACATTGCGAAGATTCTCTGATACAAATAAAAGCAAATGATATTTTTACACCGCAGTGGATTAAAGAGACAGGAACACTTGTACCGAAAGAGAAGGTTAGAAACGGAAATTCAGTTCCATTCTAAGCAATTTTCTATCGGGTCTTCCTCATAATTCGCCGTAATTACATGGTTATATAATTATACAAGAAGTTATGTCTTCATCTAACGTTAAACGTTCGAGGAGTTTTAAACAACGAAAGTTTCGTCAACCGTCAAAAAAATTTCTTTTAGTTAGTATTCTTTGCACAATTTTATATTCTAATTCCATAAACAACCTAGATATAATGCGCATTGTAAATTACATAAGCAGTTCAACATACAAAAACTGAATTTTAAAGTTCGAATTATCCAAATGCCAGAGCACAAATTTAAAAATTCGTTCCGGTTCATAATGTTAACGCTATTTTATTATTATTACAATTTTTTGTTCTATTGAAGCCCATCAAGAAAGTGATCAACTTGTAATCCCTATTAAAATTGTGTAATGCGCGTGATGTTCGAATACCGCCGTTTCTATTCAAGTCCATCAAGGTTTTTTTTTACAAATGAAAGTACCTACATCAAGAAAGTAAAACGTTCTTTAGAATGGAATTAATAGCCGCAAGGATGCTCTGCTGGGTAAAAGAATATTCAAATCTGTTGCTGATGCGATGATCAAGTAAAAGTTCATTCCATCTTTGTTTCGATGTCGTAATACCTACTTACTGGTTATTTAATACAAATAAATTAGTTTAGGTGTTTTTTTTAGAAAATAGTTAATTAGTACAATGTGCACGCCATCCACGTGTTCTTACGACATATTTTTAAATTGAAAATGAACTTGGTGTTTATTAGAGCTGATCTATTATACCATGAGCTGATCGCACGTCGGGAGTTCAAGATTCTTCATCTGTAACAATTAATTCCTCTTTTGTAAAACCACATCTTGCAAAATAAAGACGTTTCGGGGGTGTATTTTTTATTAATAAAATTCAAATATTGTTTAACTAAAGTTAGTAAGATTTAATTATGGTCTTGGACCTTAGAACGGGTATGGCTCTTCCCTTAGGCGTCCACTTTTTAATTTAAATTTTCTTTCATACAATATTTGACCGATGATGAACAAATTGTATTTCGACAAATGTAACATTAAATACAATCATTATTACTGTATTATTATTTATATTAGCGGAACTGAAACCACAAAATAAACGCATCGGTGAATATGAATGAATATAAATTTACCCAACGCAACATCTGATGTGTACATAGAAGAGGTATAAAGTATCTTTTAAATAGAGTAAAGGCAAATGCATATGTCATTTGGGTACGTAAATGCCGGATAATAATTAGTATGATGAGTCTGAGTCACACGCCATCTTCTATTTGTGCTCGACTATAATTGGGAACTTTCCCGGCTAGTGTCTTTGTGATAGATTTTAGTATAATGAAGTAATAGTTATCGATTTCGAATATCCACCAACGAAAAATTACTGTTTTTACCAATTGGGAGCTTTAAAACAGTGTCTCCGAATTTGTAAAAAATTGGACTCCCTTTGGTACCCCGTAACCCCTAAACCCCCGATACGCAAATACGGACTACAATATTTTACCGGTTCGAAAACACTGCTGCTGCTTTAATCCGAGCGACCGAAGGGAGCATAATAATAACTGTTTTCTCCAATTTGACCACTGTCGTATCTTCTATGGTAGGTATACATCCTTATCTTCGAACTTGGATACAGTATATGTGAAGCACAATTTCAGGGCGAGGTTCAACGCTGTTCTTCCACTTAAACCCTTCAATTCATTACAACAACGTAATTTGTTAATTAATAGGTGTGAAAAAGAAGTTAAAAGTTATGAATACAAGCCGAACAAGCTGAATTATTGCTTTCGTTTTGATGTTCTAATGAAGCACAAAAAAATCTCATATGCCATATGCGTCTTGAGATATCGAAAATCACGCTTCCAGTACATTTGACGTCGTAAGAACTTACGTAACATAATATTCTCTGTAATAATATCACAAGAGAGTGAGAGTAAATTGAAAATAATTTGACAGGTTTTAGAAAACTTGTTTCCAGTGCTCGAGTGGCTATTGCCAAATGGCAATAAGTTTGAGAAAAGACCGTATTCGATAGATTCTTTTTAGCGGATTTTTTAAGAATTAAAAATCCTACAAAGAACGTACAAGGTAATAGGTGGTTATACAAATGGCGGCTACTTACTAATGAACACATCCAAATTTATATCCTCCAAAATGATATCTGGTTAATCGCCAGAAGGTAACGAGACTAAAAACTTTACAATTAAACCGACCACCAAAAGAGTGTGAGAAAGGAAACGAAAAGATAATCTAACATGCGCCTTAAAGATACACCAATAAGAATTCACCACGAACTAAGTAAGATATAATTGAAAACTACAATAACCCTCAAAGAAATTATGCGTGAGAAAATCAATCAATCAAATTTCGCATAAAGAACAATTTTCCTTTTTAACGTAACCCGATGCACTTCGTCCACATATTTGCAAAATGCAAGTAAACTTATTCCGTTCCTATAAGCCCTTTCACCCAACTTGTCAGAATACTCGTTTATGGCAGCAATCAGATCCGAAACTACCCGACCGATTTGCTTGAAATTTGAAACAAATGGTCTCTGAAATGGTCTTCAGAGGTGGAAAGCTTTTGGAGCGATTCGAAAATGGCAAATGCATTTTTGCCAATAAAAAATATTGAGGAACGTATAGCTTTGTAAGGAGCAGATCGGCTTGGTTGAAATTTTATGTGAATGTTCTAATAGTCTAGTCACTATTAGTGTGTGGGTTTATTAACGCATGTGTTTAAATTTCATTGTCGGGGCATGTTGAAGGACTTTTAAGACTAACCTAAAAATATTTTCAACGAAGTTGTAGTTGTTACACAGGGTGATTTATATCAAAGTTGCATTTTTTTAATGGAACCCCCTTTATATTAATGTATATTTCGATTCCTTGGTCAATTTTAGTGTGACTTTATGTATTACACAATGATACCTAAAATGAGTCGTTTAGCCGCAATTCGTCATTTTTTCAAAAAGTAGAGGTCTTTCAGTAAAAATTGAATTTAATAATTTAGGGTTATCGATTTTCAAAGCCCATCAGTAATTAGTAAGCCCTGAAAAATTATAAATGCCAATACAAATTATAAAACATTAACCCCGAACAAAAAAAACAAAAAATCAAAAACTTCAAAAACCAAAATAAAAATAAAAGGAAAATAAAAATTATTTAATAAATGTTTAAAATGTCTTCCCCGCTGTACCAAGCACTTGTCGATGCGTTTAGAAAAGGATTCTTTTACGTGCTGGTCAATTTATAGCGCTTCCGCCACCTATCCACCTCCCAGGGAATGGTTGATTCAGCCATTCTTTAACATTTACGGCAAATTGAGGTGGGGCATCCGAGCACCATCGTGCTGAAACCACATTTCTTCTACGTTATGCACCGGAACATTTTGAAAAAAGAGCAAAAAATCAAGCGGTGCTCTTTACATTGACTAATCCCCCCTCCCCCCAATATTAGTCAAACTATGGATTTTGAAGTTTAAAGTTTTTCTAACAAACTTAACCAACCAACAATCAGCAACAGAATTATAAATACCAATGAACCAAAGTGACATATGATATTTAATTTTATTTTGTTTTAATATTTTCCAATATGGCTTTTCACGGCTTACTACCCAAATTCATTTATTTAAGCTCACGCATTGGTTTAGATGCAAAATTTATTATTTTATTTTTTAAAATGAGCTATGAAAAACATAATTTGAATTGGTATTTATAATTTTTAACGGTTTAGTGATTACGGAGAGAGTTTGAAAATCGAAAAACACTGTGAATTATTGGAAATTGTTGAATTACAAAAAATAGGTAAGAGATATACATACGACATTCTTATATCGCTAGAAAGGTAATCAGGTCCTACATTTGATGCAATAAAAAACGTGGTAGTTCTAAGTATTATCAAAGAATACTTATTAGTTACTCTTTGGTATTATGATAACTGCGATATTCAATTTTTACTGGACCTCTATTTCTTGAAAAAATGACCGATTGCGGCGAAACGACTCATTTTAGATATCATGTGTAATACATAAAGTCACACTAAAATTGACCAAGGAATCGAAATATGTAATAATATATGAAGGGGGTTCCATTGAAAAAAAAATGCAACTTTGATATAAATCACCCTGTATAACAATTCCAATTTCGTTGAAAATATTTTTAGGTTGTAGCCACATGCCCCGCCAATGAATGTGAAATATATGCGTTAATAAACTCACAATATTCCACCCACACACTAATGGCCCACTCTGTATACATACCGCAAGTATCGATACATAACTATACCTGATATAGGTAGATAATAATTGTTGTTAATTTTAAATTTGACCATTATGGGAAGTTATGTTGTACCTATCTATTATTTCGCCCGAAAGTTCGTTTTGTAGTTAACTTTTTGCGAATATTCGCATGTCGTGGCACACATGCGAAATTCACCATAAAAACAATGAACAAATTTGCAGTCTATCTAGGGTAGACCTGAACCTTTCCAAATTTATCCTCGCATTAAATCTAATCGGGTCTAGTCTAGACTTCCGCTCCACACACACTTTGATTTATTGACCAGGACCATTTTCACTTCTCATTACCGCCTCTCAATGCTCTTATTTAAAAATTGTCTCCGTAATGTATTCTTGGTGAGTCACCAAATACACTGACTTGTGCGACATATCTACTTTCTCGATTAAGTGTTTATTAAGAACAAGAAAATAGCGCAATGAGATCATTAATCTAGAACTGTTGCAGTATTCAGCAGGCAGTGCACAGTTTATTGCTGCAACTACCTCCTCAAAGAATAGCGTAGGTTAATTGCACCCAGAATTTTGCGAAAGAATGCAAGAAAGTTTCTAATTTGTTGTTGTAACGTGAAAATTGCCGATTAATAAAATTTGAAAGAAATCCACCCAACAAAACAAAAAGTGTCAGGTGATAGGTCGAGCGAGTGGCTTACTAAGGAAGAAAGTAACATCATCGTTGTAGTGAAAGGGACCTCGGGCATCGTCTTCATTCTTAACACTTTTGCTATTCAGTTCCGAATTAAAATTATACTCCGATTATAATATTAATTGTTTACCATAGCAGACACATAATGTCAACCAATGTGTAATCGTCGTAGTACTGTGATGCTCATATTTTAGGTTGATAGGGTAATAGGTCAGTATTGTCATTTAGGAAATAGTTGTAAACATTTTCACGTACAAATTATAATATATTGTGGTCGCCACTTTCGACGCTTTTACTTCAATTTGTACTTTACTGCCCACCGCCATTCAGGGAGAAAATTGGGATACCTACGCTTGCTTCGTGATTCTTTTGTCTATTGAAATTACATAATCTGTAATGTGAGTCAGGTACGTAATGGAACAATATTATCTATCCAGCGTACCTAAAGATAAATCACTGTACCTTGACATTGAGTAATATGAACACATTCTCTCAGACGTTGTTTTTTCAAATGCCTGCCTAACGATAAACGACGCTTTTCGTGAGAAGAGAGAGCTTGAGAAACTGTCCCTAAAGAATGAAACAATTGCATTAAAAAATTGTAATGTTTAAACAACAAAGAACATATTGACAGCTTATTAACATATAATAATGATCAAACAAACGGTAGCTTGTCTACAAACATTAAATAGAAAGAATAGCCAGTGAGTTTCTAATTAGCGCCTTTTTTATAAGTACTCATCTACCGGTCACACTTACATGAAATAGGGCTTTTAGTTATCAGCCAGGAAAATGTTAGGTACACTGTACACAGCTAGCGGTTGCATCTTTGAAATTTGAATTATTTCATTTTTTAGCTGCCTTATTAGGTGGCTATATTGCGATCACCGTTTTTTGGACATTAAAATTTCATCAAATGACGATGTTTTAGGTCATTTTAAACAGTTTTAAAGAATACAATTTTTTCCGTCTGTATGTATATGTACAGTACCTACCGTACGTGCCGCGTGCGTACGTTGACAATTTTCCGAGGTAAAGGCTTAATTAGGGCTCCATAAAGCTGTGAGACGGACAACTTATTTGTATTTCATTTTACCATAATTGAAGTTAACAACCGCAATTTTTTATTGTATATTCTCATGCAAAAGGTAACTAAAGTAATTTTGATAAAAATCAAAAACACACTCATTCAGGGGGAAGATTAAGGGAAGGAAGGGCGGATAGTTGTAGCATTCATCCCTACCACCCATTTACCCTAAGTTTAAAATTATAATATGCACCCCCATCAGTATAATTCAACATTTTAAACGTTTAAAATTAATTTGACTAAAATGCTTAAGAAATCAAATTTGAATGAATCAAAATCAATTTTCCACTTTACGTTTTGATTGCATAAAATTTAGTTCATTAAATACTCAAAATTTACTACCTTTGCAGTTTACTTCTTGCTAGAAAAGTAGGATACGCATTTCCTTCTTGCCGATTATATTTCCTTAATTATGGCATTTTATGGCACCCGAAGTGGTTAGTTACGATAAAAGACAAGTTTATTAATTAAATTTGTGCTCCTATCTTGTATACGGGGTATCATTTTTAACACTTGCAGTCGGCCATATTTTCCAAACTAAAGAAGATATTGAAAATCGCGCAAAACCGTTTCGGGGTTATTGAGGAGGAACTAAATGTTGACATTGGGGGATTTATGGGAAATTGCCAAATTGACCAAGAAAATCAACCTGACCTGCTTCATTAAGCAATCTTGGTTGGTTTCTTTTTTTTAGCATTGGAAATGCTTATGTTTTGTATGGGTATGAATTTACCATGGTTTGCCGAGTAGAAAAGAAGTACCACTTGGTGTCGCGTCTAGTGTTGATGACGTACTCTACTGGAATCGGTAGATTCAGGAAAAGAAGCGGATACCTACTATCGATACGGTACTTACTTAACAGTGCGCAGGGGTTTTGTTAATTCGAATTTAAAATTCTCACACATCGCCCGTGATAGTATTACAAGCATGTTACGCCGCTTATTATTCAGAAAGTTTACGTTTCCGTGTGAATAAGGGTTATTTATGGCTTTATAGGTTATACGGTTATCATTTCCAATGTCTCCGATGGTTGCAAGGATTGCGAAATCTGTGAATTTTTTATTGATAACAGATCCCGTTTCTTCGAATTTAGCGACCAAATCTTGTTCTAGCTGTTCTAAAAGATGATCGATTTTCGGAGCCATAAATGAATATTATTTCCACACCCTGTCCCTAAGTATACCTACAAAGTGAAAATTGGCATATCCATATTGTGGAACATTGGTAAATTCGAGGGTAAATTATTCCAGTGAATAAACTAAAATTCAACTACTAAATTTCGTGAAACCTGAAGCCCAGTTTGTTCCTGATTGTAATCATCAATCGTCTCTCAAAACCAGGCGATGTAAAAAAGTTCAATTGTATTACACCATCCAACTTTTCAAATTGCCGCTACCTTTGAAAAGGAGATTTTTTGCATTGCATATAAATAGGAGCATAACATAGATAAATAGCAGATTAGCAGATATAAAAGTTCTAATGTTAAGGATGGAGTTTGAAAGTGTAGTGTGGGCATTCGTGAAAATTAAATTAGATATTACCACAACTTTTCAAATTAGCACAAAATTGTCTCAATTTTAATGTGAAATTAGTCCAAATTGAAAATTCTTAATTACTCTTTAACGTGATTAGCACACAATTTCAAATTAGCAGGACTATTAGCATAAAATAAATTATATGACAAAAATAAATTACTTTTAACTCGATAATACAATTTCACGGACAGGTATTGTTTCCTCTTGGTACTTACCTAGGGTTGATCACATTGACTTCAGTCATATCGCGTTACTGTAGTGTATACATCTAAAAGTATGTACATGATTACGACTCGATAGATAAGTATTCATCCGAGCGGATTCCGAAGGTTTGATGTGGCTTGAAGGACTAAAACACATTTTTATTACTATTAACAGAGTATATTAACAACCATTACCATTACATCTGGATATCCTTACAACCTTCAAGTTTACATTATACAATGATACAACGCTTAAAATTTTGCCATTACATAATTAGATGAATACTTATAATCCACCTGAAGACAATGGTCGCGGAAGTGACCTACCTAAATAGCGTCTTGCCGTCTTCTAATTAGAGTAACGATAAAAAATGAGTAGATATGCAGAGATACCAACTGCGTTAATGGTGTTTTGTCCGTTTGTCAATATGAGTAAAGCATAGTGAGCGCACCTGGCTTAACTTTCACTAATATGTAGATGCAATGTTAGGAAGTATACGACAGAACCGGAAAGTAATTACGTGGATGCGTTATACACGGCGTATATTTCAAATGTGAGAAATAATTCATCTTTTATGTAACAAATTTCACACGAAAAATAAAATAAAGATAGCTACATGAAAATTTGCATGTTGTGAGTGTATAATGCGTATGTAAAATACTATTTAATTTTTAATTGTTTCACAATCACAAACGAGAATGCAGAACCACGGTTTAGTTAGTTACCTACTTACTTTTTGTAATGTGTTTTCAATTAACATGATTTTTAAGTACACATTTTTATGAAATTTGTTTTGTGTTTAAAATTAGTATTTGGGAAATGCTTTAATTTTTCTCTGGCAAACATTTTCATTGCGAAAACATGAAGCTCTAAGCAGACAACATGGAAATAAAGACTGTGACAAAAGAATTAATTTTTTGTTGGATACGAAATTGCAAAAAATGTTCCCAGGTTGTCAAAGCAAAACCTTGCACCCACTAATAAACCACGTGTCAGAAATTCGAAATAAAAATTCCCGAACAAGCAACATTTTTATCAAGAAGTTAATAACCTTAGTCCTATTTTCAAATCCTTTCCATGAAAGGCACACCCCTTTAAGTCTTGTCAATAACTGATGGGGTGCTGTGAAAAAATTATTCTATTCTCAAAGACTCTCGATTTAGAATCATCTGTTTCATTGGAGTTAATTAGGCCAATTATAACTTAATCAATATCTATACAGCTTTACCAGTTGAATGTAATGGATGATGGATGTAGGTAGGTACTGTTAGAAATGGACCTACAATTCTATACACTCCCCAGCTCCACCATGATCAATGCTTGCCCAATTTGAAGCATTTCTGATAGTGATGGAAAACAAAATGTTAACTGTTATTGGAGAATGAAATAAGTTTGTGAACCTGATATATTGGAGTTAGGGAATGCAATCTCGCAGCAAAATCTCAATCCTGGTATTTGCGGGATTGTTAGATGTCAATCCTGCGGAATCTCGGTATTTGCGGGATCCTGCAAAACTTTAAATAAATTGGTAAATAAGCAATTCTGTGCGGTTAACTTCTGTATTAAAATAAATCGCTAATTATCACAATACATATTTAACAAAAAAAGTACCTTCAGCCTAACTTAGAACTCAAAAAAACCTCACCTGTAAAGCACAAAAAGGTGAACTTCTAAAGTACCTCAAAAATCATAGTACATTTTTAACGAAAAAAGTTTAACAATTATTTAAAAAAAACTTCTCCGTTATGCGTTTCATTAACAAAGTCGTCGCCTTGATCGACAAATTCCTCAGTCCCGCAAATCCCGCAGGATCCGACTCCATTTATGTGCGGGATTAATCCCGCAAAAATGCTGCGGGATCCCAGTATTTCGGGATCCCGCGATCCCGGTATTGCATTCCCTAATTGGAGTGTTTAAATTTTGATTAGAACACTGGTTTATAAAATGAATGTGTAGTAGAAGTAGGTACTATTAGCCCAGTCAGTGAAGGTAAAATATACTGCTATACCATTTCGCAAAACAGCACAGATGTCCTTAAAAATTTGGATTATGTTCTACCCTCCACTTCAAAGATGGTCTTGTGCAGGGGGCGGCCTTTTATTTTTAGGGGTGAAAATGATCCATTTCCGAAACTAATCTTAAAATTGTAGATTCGAGCATGCGATTGATGGAAATCATCTTTAAATAAGTTGAATGAACGTCAAATTACATCATTACATAATTTATAATAAATTTATTAGACAGTTTTGCGCCTAAAAGAGCTCTCTACAATAATAATTAAAAAAATTCACGAACAAAAAACTATTATACAGTGAGTTTTTTTTAAATGCGAACATAGGAGTTTGCGTGCAATGTAATTTCCCTATGTTCGATTTGTGTGACTATGAACAGCAACTCTATAGTCTTTATGATGAAGAGCACTCGGTAAGATTTTTTTAAAGAAGCCATGTGAGGCCATAGCAACTTTAGGATACATTTTTCTTAAACTTACGATAACTTGACCCCACAGACCACGCACGGATACCCATACCACAACTCATTGTGAACCAACCTTCAAATATTTGTAGGTCATGTACACCTGGTATTCTACTAATTTGATCTATTCAATACATAAATGAAGAAAATAAGAAAGTCAATAACGAAAACAATTACAATAAATGTTCGAAGTGTCCTCCTTGACATTCTAAGCAATAACCTAACCGATTTCGCAATTAAATTGGACGGCGGTATTTTTAAAAATATGACAGCTGTCATTGTATCTACTACTCATTTGAACTACTCAATAGATTGATGTGTTTTTTTTTAAATCAAACATAGGGAAATTACATTGCATGCAAACTCCTATGTTCGCATTAAAAAAAATCCATACAAACATCAAGCAATTCGATAATTTCCACAAATTTTAATGAATGACCATAGTCTATATATAATGTACTATATATAAAATACATAAATTATATTATAAAAAATGTAAGTTCGGCAAACATTTACACCAAAAATGATAACAGTATAAGATGACGGCTTTACTGTACACATGATGCAGCATTTAGATTTAATAAGTAAAGTAATGTCAATTTCAGAGACAAATATTGAACATTATTTTCCAAAAAATGTAAAATGGTGTATACAAAACACAAATAAATTATAAGGAATTGCAAAGATTACTACATGCCTGCATTAAAAAACACAAAAACAAGAACAAAATTAAACTATACGATCTTCTCTCGACGTCATTTCAAACCAAGGTGGCTGTGAGGAGTGTTCATACTCCCGAGTCTTGAGACGGCGCAGACCCAGGTTAGTATACATACCCTAAAAAGTCGTGCGGCTGCCGGCTCCAAAACGTTTGTTTTGTCGTAGGTATACACAGAGGGTAGACCTTGTCACTTTATTTAGGTTTAAAAACGTAGACCTGGTTCAAAATTCTGACCCAGATAAAAGAAAAACAGAAAAAATAAAAATACTGGCAGTCTGAAACTGTTGTAACATTTAAAAATAAAAATGGTACTTTTAGCGCATTTTCAAAAAGGAAAATGAACGCTATTGTCTGCACTTTGTCCGTTTGTGCCACTACTAGTCCTCCAGTTTAAGCTTTTTCGTTGTGGTTTCTTTCTTATAAGTACTATGATAAGAGTATAAACACCAGGATAAGCTCTTTGGGCTCGATATCTTGTCCATGAAACAAAAGTAACGGGCGATCAAAAATGAGTAGCGTTCGAGTTAAGTACGATTTCCCATGTAAACAAAAATTCCAAAGGTACCTAACTTGACAGAAACGCATGTTTGATTGCATAGTATTGTGTGTTGCCTATTTAAATTCCAATTAGGGTCATCTACTTTCAAATCATTAAAATGTCCTGAAAATCCGAATATTGTTGATCAAAACATTGTATATTTATATATACAATGATCAAAATATGATTTTTAATCAAAGATGTATGGTTTTGAAAAGATTTTTTTGAATCTTTAGTAGTAGGTGTTTTGTACGATAATAGTGCTTACTAAGTGTGTCATGTGAACTATTCATAGTACTCTGTGAACTATTCAAAGAATAAATTTTCAGTTTTTAGATGTTTGTTTATCATTGGTTATAAACCCGTTATTTAAGCATGAAACCTTCAACTAATAAAATAGGAAACAATTCAAAATCAAAGAAAAGTTCTAAAGATCGTGAAAAACGAAAATCACAATCTACAGTGGAGACACCAAATCAAACCAATTCAGAAAAAGGATCACCTAACAAAGTAATTTATTCAAGAAATAATAAAGGGTATAGTCAGCTGTTGTTTTTTATAGGACAATGGTTTTCGTAAATATTCTGGATATGGTGTAGAAGAACTAACTATAATAGCCGAACAATCGATCAATGAACATCTCACCGAGGAAGTCTGCACTGCTTTCACTGAAGACATCAATTACAGACTGAGGCACATAATTTATGTAGGTTAGACTTCTACGGAAAGGTATCAAACGAATACGTTTTTAGGAGGCCTTAGTACAAGCGAGACTGTCTGGGCAAAATTACATTTCTGGAAATGATATTGATGATATTTTCGACTGCCTCCAAATTCCAAAGGTCTACGGAGCGGAAACAGAACCTGTTTGGATTCCGTTTGGTGACCAAAACCTCTACTACTTGGATGTCAGTTACTGACTAGTGAATCAACATTAACTTTTAGTGTTTTAGGATGCTAAAGTCAATCTAGTTGATGTGGCGGAAGAGTCATTATCATTTGTCCAACCAGAAGAATCAATTTTAACAAGAAAGTGGTTACCTGAATCGAAGGAAATTTCACCGAATTTAAAACAATATTTTATTGTTATGTGTGAGGCGATTGTATCAAAAGACGAAAAACTATATGAAACTGCACTAGATAATATCAAGACTAATAATAATATTGGACCTATCATAGAGTGGTTTTATCATTTTGGATATTTACTACTTAGCAAAGATATAACTTACGATTCTCTTACAATGAGAGCGTTAAATTTGATTAGCAAACTTGAACTGAATCCTATTTCGTCTCTGATTGTTTCTGAAAAGCAAGTAGGTACTAATGAAGGTGTGTTTCTCATAAATTCAGTATTTATTTTAGATTATGCTTCTCACAAGACTGTTGTTACAACGGCTCTTAAGGTTTGTTTCAAATTCCGAGCTAATCAGACCGATATGCCAACTTTTAGCGCTTTTATGCAAACGTGTCACTCCTAGAGTGATTATATTGAAAAAAATGGTTTGTAAATTTTCGGACGTAAGAGATGAGTTTGCTTTGCCTGTAATATGTGCAGTTAACCATCTTGGCTTGGATGCAATCTATTCCATTATATTGCCTCACTTAAATTTTTTAATGGGCATGATAGAGGAACAATCGGAACCCGACTTTACTTTAGAATTATTGGTAAGTGTCCATTTGGTATCACTAGTTTACCAACTTTCCCTTACAGAGAAGTTACAACATATTGTGTATTGAGCAGCAGAATAGTCGAGAACTATGCGACACATTTTATAATACACTGGGGGAAGCGATAATTCCCATTTGGAAATATCCTAGGATACAAATGAATGGTACGTGTATGACTTGGCCGGTAGATATTCAAAGTATTAGTATAGATGATCCTGAAATTGAGTATTGGCAATACGCAAAAGGTCAGCTGAGGAGAAGTAGAAGAAGGATAGCTGTTCCAGAAAAACCACAACATCAGAAGCTTCACATTGAGGAAGTGTTCCCAGAATGTGAAGTCGAAATCAAGAAAGAAATATTCGAATTTGAGTTTGAAAACAGTCCACCTATAGAAGAAAATGATGTTAAGCCTATAATACAATTTAAGTTTCACACCTTTGCACCAGCAGTTGGAAGATTACGGTTTTTAAAACTATCAACTTTTTCTCCCTCTCAAATAAAACAGACACATGTCACGGTTGGAAAAAGCAGTTTAATAACACCTGTTTTGAAAGTTTCTAATAAACATCGACATTGTGTTTTCCATACTATGATGTATCATAACTTATAGTAACATAAAATCCTTCAATTCATTTTTTGTTTTGTTACTGGCAATTGGTTCTACGAGCCCTGTCACAATGAAATAGGCCCATCCATTAGAAATGTAGATTTTAATCAATTTTGTCATTTTAAAGGAAAATGGAATATTATAGCTATTAATGTAGGTATGTACCTCTTTAAAGCTCATTTTAACTCGGAGCAACCGAATTGAGTGAGGTATTCATGGGCAGAGTCCTTTGAAATATAAAACACTGTTATCTTCAAGATTTTTGATAACGCCAAAGTTTATTTTATTTGAATTCATCTGTTATTAATATTCTATTATCAGTGCAAAATGTTTCTCAAGGCTGGCATAGATTGCAACCATGGTATCAAAATACGCAAAAATTGGTATGAAAAATGAAGCAGCGTACTTTATTCACAATTCAGATTACCACAGACCTCTGGTGGCAGTAGATTGTAATTAATACAGGTGTGAGAAGACCGTTATTTTGTTTCCTATTTATAATGGTCAAAAGTAATATTGTAGTGTTTACAGCTGTAAAAGTAAATACACTTGAAAAAATTTCAAAACGTCACATGTTATCATGTTCCTTTCTAGAATTTTAAATGTGATCAATGCAATTATGCAACCTCGATAATGATAGGTAATTAAGAAAATCGTCGTCTAACGCATAATATTCCAACATCTTAAATAGTGAACAGTGGAATTACATAACCAACAATGATAAGTTAAATAATCATCGTCTAACGTACAACATTTCCTAACTCTTTAATTGTGAACAGTGCAATTACACAATAAATAAATATGAGATATATCATGAGAGCGTTCCACTCTAGCTGGATATACAACCTACGATGATGCACACATTTGAGAGCTGGCACTCACGCAATTTTTAGAATGGGAAAAGCTTACGTTTGGCATCTTGTTTTTTAATGGTGGTCACGAAAGCATTGCTCAGGAAATGTTTGTTGTTTTTTTTTTGTGTTATTTAATGCAGGCAGTAATCTGCATTTCTTTTTATAATTGTGTTTTGTATGTAGCATTTTATTTATGAGAGTTTCAATCATTGATTTTGAAGATTACTGGATTTAATCAGCGTGCAGATTCACGTGTTTGATACCGTTAACCTTTTGTTTGAAATCGCGTTCATTTTTGGTGTAATGTTTGCTAAATTTTTGTTTATGTTTATGGTCTTGGCCCCAACTTAGATGTATATTTTTTTATCATTTTTTTAAACATGTGGAAATTATCGAATTGTTTGATGTATCTGTACTGACTTATTTTTTGTAAACTAACATTTTCACCTTGAAGAGACGGTCACGGGGGTGGTAAAAACTAACCAAATGAATTATGACACTCAATAACAAGACTGAATTCGACAATCAGCTGTAGGCTGGTTATCTATCTATCTCGGGCGGGCGATAGCTAATAAAAATCTTTTCGGTTTAGCATCTATGTGCAGTATATGAGTTGCGATCCACTGATTTCCACATATTTTGTCGTTACATTGAATTTGCTTTAAAAAGCCATGTAATTTTTCGTCTTACACTTACCGGAAGGATTTTATTGCACCAAAGATGAGTCACGTCAAGAGTGGCAAAAGATGCAGAAACATTTTTCTCTAAGAGTCTGTAAATAAGTAAACCATTTAATTGTTCCTCAATATAACTTAATTGTATATCCTGGCTTCTATATTGAGTGTAACCTTAATCTTACATTTTCTATTTATTTCTTTGAGTGGAAAAGGAAAATACTGTCGTTTTTTTAAACAATATATTAACATTTAATTAACAAACTCATCTTTTTCTATTAAATTGTAGTGTTGGAAAGTAAAGATTGGGGTTGACATTCTGTATGTATACACTTCTCCTTGTAACTGAAGCAGTGATCCTTCGACTTCATTGGCAAATACAAAATGTCGCTTTTGGGTTTTCATACAGTACCTCTCCATTGATATATTACTGTCAGGTAGAGTTTGCTTGAAAAGAGTATAAACAACATCTTCGCATATAACGGACTCAAGTTGACCCATTTGAATCGGCAGACGTTTGTAGGAGACCATTTCCAAATTTAGCTGGTGTAACTTCAGTTCAGCAATACATTCGTTATCTAAATTAATTTATATTAAGTGTTATTCTCGTGTGATATTCATTTACCTCTAATACATAAACGATTTTTGTATGAGAATACTGTAGATCTCGGTGAAAAATTGGCTGCACAATCATCGCTAACGGAAATGTGCACTTTGTACCACAGCGTTTTTTGCTGATCAAAGACATAGCCATATCGGTAGTGAGGAAAAAATAAAAATAGTTCGTTGTTCAAGTTACAACAAATTACGGGTCTATCCAAATATGGCAACGCTATTTCGTTACTCCATTTATCTAAACACAACTGTTAGAGTGAACAAAACTCATATGGCAATGTACTGTCAAGGTTAGAAGTAATGATTCGCAAATATAGAAGCAACTAAAGATACTGTGGTAAGAACTTGAGGACAGTTCTGGCCCAGGGTACATACCTTTGAGGTACCTGTAGAGTTAGGAAAGCCAGTTCACAAAATGATTTATTCCAATTTTGTCGCCTACACTCATGTAACTGTAAAATTGCAATTCAAAGTAAAGTAATACCCAAATTTATGCATAAAAGCACAATCAATCATATGTATGTATTATTAGTAACCCATTCCATCAATACTAGGAATGTAATTGTTTCATTTATAAAAATGCTATTTATTTATTTTTATTTTGCTTAAGAATTGATTATAATAGTCTGCAGTTTTTCTAACTTGACGGATATGGTGCCTAAAATGGGTTTGTTTTCCTACAATGAAACTGGTCCAGCGTAATGAATGTGTTAGAATTCTTCACCTGGTGTGTGTTTAGTTGCCTCATTGCATACTCACAAATCCTTAATTCTGACCATAATACAGTACCTTCTTTGTAATTGTACCAAAACATATTATCAGAAATCACCCTATATCTGCCAGTTCCACTGATAATATAAATGTAGTCTCCACAAACACAGCATTCAAAATGTCGTCTTTCAAAAGGTAAACTAAAACATTTATTTCATTTAGAAAACTACTCGGAACTAGGTAGTACACGTACACAGTTTTACGTTCCCAACTCTCCCGAATAATGTCGTAAGCCCAAACGTTTTTATTCCAATTACCTTTACCTAAAAAATATTCGCCACCAAGTAAGAATATAAACTCCTTATAACCGACTATTTTAAACCCCTCCAAATTGCGACATTTTGCCTTATCAATTTCCAAGAGTTTTACAAAATTTTTTGTTGCATTATCTAAAAGAAATACATATCTTTATACATTTCACCGATCACATAGAAGGTGTAGAAAGGATAGGTATAGATTTTATATATTACCACAGATTTAAACGATATCATGCTTGGTTAAAATAGTCTGCCCATTCTTTGGAGAATTTGTGTTTGCCACACTTTCTTGTACAAGAATTCATACAGGGGACGATTTTGGTATAGAATTACAGTTACACATAAATACACAATTACCAGCTGTTCCTGATCTTATGTGACAGTACTATAAACTCACTCAATTGCTCGATTCCCAATTCCACGCTCAGAATATAAACATATATGCAACTGCACACTCTTAGGTGCTTCCAGAGCAGAGCTATGGAAGGGATATAATAGGGCACAAACTCATTAGACTATTAAGAGCCTTTGTGATTTTGAATTTGGAACAACGAAATTTTGAGAAAATAGGTACTAAAATTGGAGTTTAAACTGTAGATTCGAACACTAAAGACAAAGTCTGAGTGCGAAAAAAATCTATGTGGCCCCTCTCCACCTGCACACTTCTTACCGTAATAAATAATTGCAGCAGCCATATCTGACGTCTCAATATTATTATATGCAGTTTTCCGCATGAATTTATCTAGAACATAATTGATCAAGCATACAATCTGGTTTCAGATATGTATGTACTACCTTCATAGACCACAGTCCCTTTTAGTTTTTTACACTTTTGTTCCTCTGGACAGGTATTTACCAAAATACAAGGATACTCTTTAAAACTTCTTGATTTTGCATTATTTAATAATTGTGCAGTATTTCTAATATCTTCATCGTAATTATTACGGAAGTCATGGCGTAAATCTAACACACACTGCGCTATTTTTACAATTGGCTCTTCTGAAGCAATATCGGGATAAGTCATGATTTCTTGTATATCTGATTGTTTAAGATTCTTAAAATCTAAGCAGTAGAAAAAACGTAGAAAAATATCACTATGCTCTGTCTTTGAGTACTTGGAGGAGTTGTCGTACCACCATTTCATTAATGTCCGAAAAACATCCATTTCCTGTTTGCATTGCAAATTGACATTTCCCAAATAAGAACATAGTGGTTTCAAAGGTAAGTCAGCTATGCAATCGAAATCCTTAATCACATCAAATTCTATTAAAGACATACTTTTTGCTTTTAAGTACAACGGTTTTAAGTCTAACTGTTCAGCTACCATCCATATTTTAAGACAGTTGCGAGGTAATAATAATTCAGTGAGTTTTGCTACACACATCATTTTAATTTCAATAAATTGTAACATACAGCTAACCTGTAAGACTGAGAGTATATCTTCTTCGTTTATTAAAAATGTACGATCCCATAACAATGATAAAATAATATTCATCGCCTTTAAGTCGATTCCCTAGAATCTTTGTAAATTATAAGGTATATGCAATGGGAAATTGCTTACTTGCAATCGTACAATGTTCTTCTTACTTTCTACAAAGTTACCCTCAAACATAGCTTTGAAGTAATCACTATTTTCAATTAAATCTTTCTTTGAACATTTTATGGAGACGTCTTCAATCACCAATATAATTTCATCGTCGCTAATGTTTTCTTCAGACATTTTAAAAGGTAATTTAACATATACAACATTAATTTGTAAACTAAATAATTAAAATGTTTATAGAAGGACAACACATAGTGGCTAAGTAACACCAGAATATCAGAACAAATATAAACCTCACATAATTTAAATTTATATTATTATTCTTATTACTTTACAAATTAGTATCTCTACGAAAGCTTTACGACACCCCTATTTCAAGACCCAACAATGATGAAATATGCTCCAGTTTAATTCTTCTGTAAATAATAGGTAAATTAGACACAGTGGCTTATTTATAATCATAACCTTAAAAAGTAAAAACCGCGCGAATTTACCGAAATTACTCTTCTAAAGATTAAAAAATGAGTTTGTGGGTTGATAAATACAGACCAAAGGATCTATCCAAATTAGATTATCACAAGGAACAAGCCGAAAATTTAAAGAAGCTTACACATAAAGGCGACTTCCCCCATTTACTCATTTATGGGCCTTCTGGTGCTGGTAAGAAAACTAGAATCATGTGCATACTAAAGGACCTTTACGGCTCCGGTGTCGAACGGTTACGTATGGAGCAATTAAATTTCACAACACCGTCCAAAAAGAAATTAGAAATTATGACCGTTAGCAGTAACTATCACATTGAAATTAATCCCTCCGACGTGGGTATGTACGATCGTATCGTTGTAATGGATCTAATAAAAAACGTCGCGCAAACTCAGCAACTGGATGTTAACGGGCAAAGAGAATTTAAAATAATTGTGCTTACTGATGTCGATAATTTAACTAGAGATGCACAACATGCCCTACGGCGTACTATGGAGAAATATATCGCAAACTGTCGTCTGATTCTGTGCGCAAATTCAACTTCCAGATTGACACCCGCCATTCGCAGCAGGTGTTTGGGAATTCGAGTTGCCGCCCCCACTGTACCAGAAATTTGCTGTATTCTACAAACCATATGTAAAAAGGAGGGCCTAACAATACGATCCGAATTTGCTCAGAAGATTGCCGAGAAATCGAATCGCAATCTACGTCGAGCAATACTGATGTGTGAGGCTTGTAAGGTGGAACAGTATCCATTTGCACCAAACCAAAATATTGCTGAACCTGATTGGTTGATGTTTATACGTGCAATGGCGAGGAAAATTAGTCACGAGCAGAGTGTAAACACGTTAGCGAGTGTTCGAGGTGATCTATACGAATTGATTATTCATGGTATACCAAACAACATTATTTTTCAAACTATGGTTAGCGAATTGGTGAAGAATTGTGACATATCGTTGAAGGCTGAAATTATATCACAAGCTGCACTGTTCGAGCATAGATTACAACATGGAAATAAGGCAATTTTTCACTTTGAGGCTTTTGTTGCTAAGTTTATGTGTTTATATAAGAGGTTTTTGGAAGATGCAGTGGCAGATGTATTTTAAATACGTACTATTTTAAATCTTGTTTGTATAATGTTTAGTAGTTGATACTCTTTTTGTAATACACAATATACTTATACAATATCTTTTTTTTTAATCTTTGAAACATTTAATTAGGAAATTGCTGCAATACCAGTCTGAATAACAGTATCCGGGATGTACAAGACATTTTCAGTGTCAGTAGTTGAAGACATGGGAAGATAGAAAAGTGGGCAGAGGTTGACAAATCTGCTCGCCTCATTTGGATAGAGGATTAGACGCCCTAATGCCTAGTGATGAAACATGGCGAATTTGGATTAAATTTCTACAATAAAATCTAGTGGTTGCCAGAACTGGGTACCTAAACCTCTTGAAAAGTGCTTAAAAGCATCAAACACTTATGTAATGACAGAGTGGAATTACCAAGCATTTTGAGAATAGAAAGTACCTACAGCCATTGGAAAGTGCTTGAAGCCTATTAAAATTACTGAAAACATTCTAAAAACCTTGCATTTTTGTCTCTTTAGTGTACGATGTATTTCTTATGGCCATAATTCCATGGCTGATTTTGATTGGAAACCAAATTCGTTCGTTTATTGTCTCGTATAGACACGGCAATGGAATTATTGCATACATGCAAAGGTTGATTCCCAAATGATATAGGTATCGCTACGTTTTTGAAATTTTTTTCGCTATCGAATGACAAAAATCCAATATGGCGGCTAGATCTAAGGGCTAGATTCACATCAGCAATCCACTTGCTCACTTATGGACTAATTCAATGTTGTTTGTACCTGTACGTAAAGTTTGTTATATTTTTGCTCTCTTTGTATGACGTTTCAATGGCTGTGATGCACAGTTTCAAGCATAAAGTATTATATTACAAGAAATAAGAATAAAGTTGATGTGATCGTACTTACTCGAAACTCACAAGCGATAAAAATTTTATTTTAGCACCATCAGAAAACCATTTTTGAATATCATTGAAAATAAATAAACGCCAAAGCATTTTCGAAAATGACATTTTTCGGTGTTTTGACCATAACTTCGTTAGTGTGTACAGTTACAAGAAACTCTGAACGGGAAACTTAATCTACTTCAAATTCTGTAATTCTTTGCCCATTTAAAGGGGTAGTATACCCAAAATAAAAAAAATTGTAGAAGAAAATCTAAGAACAAAATTTCAAACCGGAGTTTTCTACTATAAGTAGTTAAGTTATTAACGATGAAAGTTTGAAAGACAGAGCATGTGACGTCATCTCGACATGTAGATATCTTTTACGGTTTACTACTAAACATCGGAAACCCCCCCCCCCCCACAGCATGTTTTTGAAAAGCAATAATAAGTATGTGTGACAATTTAAGCATTCAAGAAATGTACCAAATCACGTTTTTGTTGCATGAAGTGAGTTTTAAACAGAGCTCCGAACCATGATACAAATACAGTATCATGACATATATAATAACATAATTATATTTAAGAAATTTTTTTGTATCTCGTCAAATAAAAGAGAGGTGACCCTCTTATCTCGAACGCACTGTATAAATAAATAGCTATTTTTCGGGAAGGGCGAGTTGTCTTGATTTTGTTAAAATTTTGGCAGCGTATGTAATTGACTGCCAATAAAGGTTTTTTAAAAATATCTGGTTTGAGATAGGAAGCTATTCTGTCAAAAATTTAGCATCTGGTTTTATCCCATTAACATCCACATCCCTAAAAAATTATGCAGTGTAGTTCAGTTAGCTTATAAAATGTCACGATAACATAACAAGATATCAATTCAATTGCACTGTTTACCGACATTGATAAGGTGATAAGTAAATATAGCATATACTATCCCCTACGGTTTAAATGCTGATGCAATTTGCCCTTTAGGTAAGGAAGCTATATACCTACACTAAGAGTGAATCATATATGTTGCTAAATATCATACACATCGGAAATGTGGATCTTCAGTCACCTCACCTGTAATATTTGGCAGAGGTAAGTAATACATACTTTATGTTTAACGGAATTTGTGTTAGATTTTGTTTTCAAATTAGTTATTTCATTTAATATATAGAATATATATTAATAAAAATCCAGGCGCCGCAATTTTCGGTTTAATCAATTGCAGCGAAAGAACGACTTTATTTTAACCATTTGCCGCGGAAGCACGAGTGTGGTTTTCCGAATTTTCGGAAACTATAATTTTGGAATTTATTTTCACATTCAGAAACTACCAGATAGGTACCAAATTTTATCGAGATCAGCATTTCTCCGTTTTTACCTACCTATGTTTGTCCTTCCTATTCAAGACTTTGATTATACACACCAATGCTCAAGGTTGGTTCCTACTATCATTGCTTATATACACCATAATCAATAGTACTACCAATTTTTTGGCATATTTCTTTGTTGACCCTGTATGTATCTGCCGTAGACAAATTTAATTTAACCTCACTTTGTCTGTTTCTCAATAGCTTCTTCGTAACTTTTTATCCTTGCCCTACCTTGCCTGCATTTATTTTGAAAATAAAGAATGAACAGTCTAAAAACGTGTGATAGTAAAAGTGTAAAATTTTTTCAAAAATTTGGTTTTATAGGAGGAGGAAATATAGCAAAAGCAATATGTGAGGGAATGGTTCGTAAAAGTAAGTGATTTGTAATTCTCCTTCTTTTATAAATGATATGTACTTTTTAGAATTAATCTCATTTTCACAAGTATACGTGTCAAGCGCTACAACTTCAAGTTTGCAATATTGGAAGGATAAAGGGGCCTTCACCACGACTGTTAATGGGGAGATTGCAGACGAAGCAGATGTGATATTTTTAGCAGTAAAACCTCATATTTTGGCTGAAGCTGTTGCACAACTTCTACAAACATACACACCCGCAAAAGCAACAAACAAATTGTTCATTTCTGTGTTAGCAGGCACAACTTTGGCTGCTATTGAAAATGTATGATTATCAAATTAAATTGTGATAAAGAGCTCAATTATAGATTTTACAAGAAGTGAATGGTGCAAGAGTTATGCGTGTGATGCCGAATACCCCTCTGCTTGTGGGTGAAGGCTGTTCTGTATACTGCCCAGGCCAATATGCTACAGAGGATGACATAAATTTGGTGAAGACCATCTTCGAAGTCTCCGGTGTATGTGAATTAGTACCAGAATCTTTAATCAGTGCTGTTGGTGCTTTGGCAGGAAGTGGACCCGCATTTGTAATTCACTTGTCCATTGGGCAGAGTATTACCCTTTACATTGTAGATATACATAATTATTGAGGCCTTGTCAGACGGCGGTGTAAAATTAGGTATCCCTCGTAAGACGTCGACAATGTTTGCTGCTCAAACTGTACTTGGTGCTGCTAAGATGGTGTTAGAAACAGGCAAACATCCAGGTGTTTTAAAGGAAGAAGTTACATCTCCCGGTGGAACTACAATAGCTGGCATTCATGAATTAGAAAAGGGAGGACTTCGGTAAGTAGTGTGTAGTACGTTTCAGGACACTGAGGAATTAATTGTTTTAGAGCTACTTTAATGGATGCTTTGGAAGCCGCAGCAAAACGGTCTGCCGTTTTAGGTCAACAAAAACATAATTGATTTCATTTATAGAGGTGAAAATTTGGCAATAAATTCATGGACTTGCGCTAGTGCTCGGATTGATATTTCAATTGTTGTTTTTGTTTATGCATTAATAAAGATACTGATCTGCTTTATACAAGCCACATTAAATTTAGCAAAGTTTGTGTTATTTCCACAAGAACAAAATCATACTTTTTATCATTTCTTTTGCAATTGTAAACAAATGATAAAGCTGTTGGCTGTTGCACTCGCATGTGATTGCTAATGATTTTTATGTGGTATACAGGGTGATTCCTATAGTACCTGCCACCGTTTGGGAGCGTATAGGGGGTGCCTAGGGGAGTATTTTGATATAGGACACTTGGGGTCGGAAATCTAAAATAAGGGCGCCAGAACCAAATTTATCTTCTGGAATTTCACGCCTGTATGTAGGCAACCCAACCGACCGACGTTTCGCGCGGAGCGATGCAGAGCGAGTTAGCGCGAGGAAGCGACATGGGAGGGAAGGAGGGAAAACGACAGTCAAAAGCAATAACGTTTACAAGTGTTCAACGTGGCCACCGTTGTTCTCAATGCACTTCCTACATCTAGCCAACTATTATTATACTATTGCCATAGTGTTTATTCACTTGATACGCGTCGTTGCAGACGGGATTTCGTGGGTTTAAACAAAATTCTGATCAAGTGTCAGCCACACATCGCCGCCTGAGATCGCTCCGTGTGCACCGCCGGCCGGTTGGGTTGCCTACCTACAGGCGCGAAATTCCAGAAGGTAAATTTGGCTCTGGCACCCTTATTTTAGATTTCCGACCCCAAGTGTCCTATATCAAAATACTCCCCTACGCACCACCTACACGCTCCCAAACGGTGGCAGGTACTATAGGAATCACCCTGTATAATTACCTTCGGCATTTATAACATATATGAATCTGAGATGTACCACTTTTAAGGTAGTATCAACACACGGCTACTTTTTGTTGCAGAGTATTTTTGCAGCAGCTGCTGAAGTTGATTACTGTGTTCACACACTAGCCAAAAGTAACGTTTTTATTTTGCAGCCGCCTACAAAAGTTGCAGGACGAGACTAGAGGTTGCACATATGTTAACACTAAAATGCTGCTTTTGCAATGTGTTCTGGTTGCAGCATCCCTTGCAGTTTCAGCCTTGCAATATTATATTCACATACCTTGTGAGAAATGTTTGTTTATAAAATGGATGAGGAATGACGTAATATTAAATAACTGAACATAACGTTGCAATAATGTAGAATTTCATCAAAAATAATTGCAGTGGGAGCATATTATTTATATAATACTTTTTATCCTATACAAGGAGCAAGGTACATTCTCTCGCTTGTATGAGGACGCAAAAGAAGACAATTGAAAGCACCTTTGAATATAAAATACCTATTATATTAAAACGTCTAGCATAACAGTGTAGGGAGGTATCTAGAATGTGAGTATAATGTATAAATGCTAAATGATATGTATGGAATTAAAAAAATGCTGCATCTGTCGGGAATTGAACCTGGGTTGCCAGCCTAGCAGCTATTTAGGATTAGACGAACTATGACACGTGCGAACTTGAATTTTACACCAGAGAGAATCAATTAATATCTTATTAATTAATATTACTAAGGTGTAATTTATGTTGTTATTAAGAGGTTGACGAAAAAACTTCATTGTGAAACACGCGCGTTTTCATCGCATAAATTGGAGTCGTGTTCGGTCAAGGACAGGTTAATTAAACACGTTGTGCTATTTTTTGCTACAAAAAAATCTGTCACTGTTAATGAAAAAATGGGGATTCAACTGGCCGGCCCGTGTGGCGCAGTTCAGTTAAAGCTGAACTGTGGTGCTAAGGGCCCCTAGTTCGGGCATGGATATTTGTAAATGTATAGTGGGTTGGGTTGGTAGAGCAGGCTTGGCTGAAACCCCGCCCACTTAAAAATAAAGGCAAAATAAAATAAACTTGATTGTTTATTGACCGAAAGTTAGAGTGAAAAAAACGTCTGGTTTAGTAAACAAGTTTCCCCTTTTCTGTGAATACAAATAGTGTCCCCGGTTCTTGCTTGCAATCCATGAACACAAGGATTAACTGTTCTAAAAACTACACCCTAGAACTTTTGATTTCGCTGGAGGATTTTTTACCGTCGGAAGGGTCCAATCTACCACTTTCGGAATTTAATATTTATTCCCTACGTATCATTGTAACGAAACCGTTCCGACCTTATAATTGCGTAACCAGATTGAGCTACTAGATCATTATGTGTTTACGAAATACAGTGATAGCCATTTATTTATTGTCAGATCAGTGGTTAAATATCTACAGGGTGTAGAAACGGTTTACGCACCCGCACCATAGGGATTTCAATGCTAAGAAAAATCGCCATAATTTATGATGATTAGTTTTAAAATTAGTTAATGAAAAATTTGGATTTGTGATTTCTTAGAGATATCAACCGGTAGATACTCGTAAAATAAAAAAATAAATTAATTATCAATTGGGTTTTTAATTTTCTATGCTAAAAGTGTTAGTCACAAATTTACACATCCTGAATATAAACCAATTAACTTAATTAGTACTTTCGTTAGTACTACCAAAAGCTTGATATTCCACACACCTTGACGGATCAGTGGGGAAATACTCTTGGCATTTAGTCATCAACCGCTTGATAGCTTGAATGTATTTACGTTGCGTTTCATCATTCATTACATGTGCGACATTCTTTGAAAAGATCTTTTCACGTCCTGTACGAGCGTGAATACCAACCATAGTAACACCAATGGGCCATGGAGCATTACCAATTGCCATTTGCAAGTAAGCATCACTTGCCTAGAAAGTATTGACACTGTGCATTCAATTAATGTTAAATTGTTACCTTTAAATAGTTACGATTTAAGAGATGTTGGGTGATCTCAGTCAGACTTTCTAAAATATCCTCAGGTAGTGTGTGTGTTTTTAGTTTTCGTATAAGAGGTTTTAAATACACTTGTGTTTGACCACAGGTCGCTCCTGCCATTTTACCTCGTGTAGCCATTTTTACTTCTGATGAACGATTATTTAACTGATCATTCCACTTTTTCATCAGCAACTACAAAATAAAATTTTAGTTGATATTTTACAATATTTGGTTCTAAAATCTAAAGCCCAAAATAAGACCTTGGTAACAAATACCTAATGTGTGCTCTTGATTGCTTTTAACTGGTTAATAAAAGAAATAATATGCAAAGATTTTCGGCAGTATTCCCACTGCCCCTTCCAAAAGGCATTATTTTGAGTTTTGGTGTCCAATTTACCAACCAACAAAAATTTCATTATAAGAGTCATGTCATACTCTCGATTTCCGCATCCCAACTCCTTTGCCATTTCTTGTATCTCTTCATATGTGGCAACCGGTTCCTGTGGCTTGTTCATAACCTTTGATTCCTCTCGACATTCACTAGAAGCTAAAATTTCGTCCAGATAAGCCTGATCAACTTTCTCCATCGCTTCTTGAAAGTCATTTCGAAAACCCTGCAACACCAATTTTAATCAGAGCAATAACAGACAGTTCTACATACTCGATTCATTTCCGGTTCTAAAATCTCACATCTGCGCAAACGCTTAAACGCATCTGATTCGGTTTCCCCAAACAAGAATATAGGTTCCCCTCTATCACGCAGTCGAGAGATGACCTCGCATCTTGGAAGAACAGAATGTTCCGTACCACGGTCTGCCGCAAGTGACCCTGAAGAGAAAGATTTTAACAAATAACTTAAAACTAAAGACTGTGTCGTACCTTCAATGGTATTAGTAAAATCTTTAAGCTCCTCGTTCCTGGTTTGGCCATATTTGGCTTGATATTCTTCAATTTCCTTTGATACTAAGTCGCCCCTTTTAAAATACTTCTTTTGACTATCCTAAACAGACGTATTTAATAATTATTCCTTTTGCTACAAGAAACCTTACCACTAGTTGTTTATCTTCCAACTGTTTGCGTTTTTTTGCTATTTCTGCTTTTAGAATATCCATTAAGTTAGCAAATTTAACCAAAACATTACATTTACAAATTAATAGGTTAGGAAACAGTGTTGCCAACTTGCCATTTTATCAAAAATTTTATCTATACAAGGCGATTCAAGCCATATTGCCATGAAACCAATTTTTAGTAATTGTAAATGGTGGAACCATTAGAGAAGTTTCATAGTCTAAAGTGGAACCATTGTCTGTAGTACACATTACTGTAGGGGCTTTTATTCATGATTGCCTTTTTTTTACTATTTTATTATTGTTTTAGTTAAAAAAAATAGCATATTTCACCCCCTACAATTGAAAACACATCAGATTTTGGGTTCTCTGCGTGATAAAACTATAACCTTACACTTACTTAAACCATATATGATTCTGCTGATAGTATTTAAACAATGGTAGTACGAGTGTACCTGCAGTGAACAAGTGACGTATTTATAAAAAACCTAGACTCCCTAAGTCAGATATATTAAGCTCTATTGTTATTATTGAAGACAACTGCAATGCATAGTTGCTATCACGTTGTTTGCACTGGCGATTTGAACATAGATTTACTTAACTTTGCATCATCATCGAGAGTCAAAGTCACAAATCTTCTCGACACCATAGGCATGTATCAATTAATAACCGAATCCACAAGAGTAACAGACCATTCTGCGACCATATTAGATGTCATTATCACTTCTGATGAATTTAGAATCGGAATGTGGATCTGACAACGAATGGAACTTTCATAATATATTATGTTTCCGCATCGTTAAGAAAAAAACCCGTATCTTCAAAACCAAACTCTCAATAATTGATAAACTACTATATAATCTAAAGAGGAAATACCCTGGATCAGTGCGCTTGTACTTGCTAGTACTGAAACAAGTTTGACACAAATAAATTTGATTGAGATCTTCTTTAAACTAATATTAATTGTTTAATTACAATAACCAATTAATATTGTTTGTGCGCAAAGTACCTACTGAACAATGTGATTTGACCGTGATTTTCAATTCATGGAAATAAATGACACTGATTTATTGTATTTGTCTTTACATTCAAGGCCTGGTGTACGATTATAACGTGATTGAAGGCTATACCATTAATAAACATTGTCTCAAAGTAGGTAACGATAGTTATTTATTATCACATTTTTATGATTATTTTTCCTTTATTAATTAATTTGTGGAATATTGGTATATCCCATAGACTATATGTATATTAGATTGCATAAATAAATTGAATATTTTATCTGTGATGATAAATTCTCCTGTACGATGCAACCCACAATACAATGTCCTGTTCCTGTCACATGATTGTAACATATAGAGGTCAAGAGCAAGCAGTATAATCATGTTGTAATTGAATGGAGTATAATTTGTCAAATCTTATTACTCTTCTCACATGCACCCTCTTATTAGTTAGCGATCGACCAGTGTTGTGTGCTCATCTAATCTCACTGTGATATGATAATGCATAATATACTACCTTGGCTATTAAACCTGCTAGTATTAACATTAGTGCTTTGTAATGAAGAAGATAATACCATTGAGAAATGCAATTTGTCAAACAGTATAAAGCAGGAAATTGCTTCTTATCAAAATATTGCAAATCAGATAATTGCTGCAATTAATGGAAAATTTAAAAATTCAACCTACAATCATCTTGATGAATTTATAAGTGAATTCGGTAATCGCATTTCCGGATCAAAAAATCTTGAAAATGCTATAGATTACATGATAATCAAGTCTGAAATGTACAATTTGGAAAATGTTCATGGGGAAGACGTCGTAGTACCACACTGGGTTAGGTAAATTTTATTTTCTTTACTTATCTTAACAACTTTATCTGTACATATTCCTTTTGCAACATTGTTGTTATCCATTTTCAATTGTTGCCCACACTTAGTATTGCAGTGAAAAGTTTGGTCACTTCTTGAAATTACAAAAAAACTTGGGAAGATTTTTAGTAAAATAACATTTCTATTTATCTACGTCAATGTCTAAGTCTATACACAATAACAAACATTTCTCTGATTCGTTAATATTGGTAGAATACAGAAAATCAGAAAAACGCCACACACACATGTATCATACACATTATTCTAGGTCAGTGAAAAGAAATTAAATAAGGTAAACGTCCCAAACATCGGCCACTTAAGGCTGGACAGTACATACAGAACGGAGTATGTAAAGTTGCCTGTTGTCAATCGCCAAATTGGGCCAATTATATTAATTTGGGATGGGATGGGAGAAACATAAACTTAGACCAATTATAATCCACATTTTCTATCTGTATAAACCAAGCGGCGCGGCGGAAGCTATCTTTTCGCGCTTTTGAGGAAAACTATTAAGTTGACTTTCCAAGATAACTTATCTATAAATGAAGTTGGAACAATTTCCAAAATTGAGATAAGTCCGTAAACTTAATACCTAGGCAATAACGCCAGGAAAATCTATTTCCTTTTTTCTTTTCCAAAATATGGCACTCTAACAGCCCTCAACGTTACCCTTAAAAAAAAAAGATTATTTTAAAACATTTTAGTAAACCCCGGCGTTATTGTCTAGCTAAAGCATTCACCTTTCACAGGAAGATTCGACCCCTTCTTCATCTTCACTCAGAATTCAGATATCGTAGAACGAAATCAAGCGTTTTCGAGCAACAGAACAGGTGTACTGTATAAGCCCTAACCTTGAGAAACTACACAAAATTACCTCTCAGAGTATAGGTTATGAAAAAAAGAGTGATGGCTAATGAATTCATTTTGTGGATACATTTTTCAAAGTCCGAATAAGTTATGTATTTTCGATAAAATTGTTAAATATTTCAAAAATACTGAATGTCCCAAATATCGTCTTATTGGAAGTTATGATGTTCCTATTATCCGCCGAGGACTGTACCTAATACCGGTCATACTTCGAGATGTAAATAAAGCTTTACTAAAAGGCAACTAAACAAATAGTCTGGTGATAATCATATATCTACTAAGTACACAAAAGGTAAACATAATGGCAGAAAAGTGAGATACCATTGGTTTATAAATATTTTTGAATTTCGGGAACCAAATACTTAGTGTTCTTTTTTGCTCACCAACTTTGGTTTTTCAACACCTAAATATCAAATGCATGCGTATATCTTGGTGAAAGAAGCTGTGAAAATTTGCAAGTATCTCTGTTAAAAGGCGGCCGATAATAGTGTCTATACCAAACTGGATGTCCCAAATACAGTCCACCTTTTAAATAAATAATGTTTATTAATTAAATATCAAATTAGTTACAAATGAAAGTTCATAGTATGTATAATCCTAATAAAACTTACTCTAAAGGCTTCGTGAGACTATATACCACTTATTAACAGATAGGAATGAGTTGTTCCTACTCACTTAGTTATAGCAAATCGAAGTTCACTGCTCAACTCACAACATGCAACATTAAAATATTCTATAGCGCTCTTGAAACTAAAACTGCATTAGCAAGAATGAAACGCAATGTTTATCAGACGTTTCATAAATCCGCGAAAAATGTGCAATTCTTATTTTTGAATAAGTGTAGAAATCTTAGCGACAAATAGGACCTGGCCGATATTTGGGACGTTTACCTTATGCATCAAAAGTAATGAACACATTTTTCATTAAGGTTTTATTGCTCACCTAGAAGTTTAAAAAATAGTATTGCTCCGAATCACAAATGATACTCCAAGTTTTCAAATAAAAAACTAACTACATTAGGTACCTTTTATTTTGTAAAGGGGTGAAGAATCAGCAACATTACTGCACCCAAGGGTCAAGAATCTCCCCATGTTGGGCTTAGGGAGCAGTGTAGGTACACCACCTGAAGGTATTTTGGCTAAAGCGGTAGTTGTATCATCATTTGAAGAGCTGAAAAAGATATCGTCAAAAGTAAGAATTTAAAAGTGCATGTTGAAACAAACACCTTTACAACTTACTTCTAGGTAAAAGGAAAAATTGTTGTCTATAATCAGAAATACACGTCATATGGCGAGTCGGTAATTTACAGGAGAGATGGAGCATCAATGGCTGCAAAGTATGGTGCAGTTGCCACCTTAATTGAATCCATAACGCCATTCTCTTTGGCAACACCTCATACTGGTTGGCAAGCTTATGCTGACAATATTACCAAAATACCAACGGCATGCATTACAAGAGAGGACGCAAATATGCTTCATGGAATGTATAAACGGGGGAAGACAATCTACATTAAACTGAAGATGGAAGCACACTTTTTACCACCAGCAATATCTAGAAATGTAGTAGCTGAAATTAAGGGCACAACTCATCCTGATAAAGTTGTGGTCATTTCTGGACACATCGATAGTTGGGATGTCGGCGAGGGTGCTATGGATGACGGAGGTGGCGCATTTATCTCTTGGACTGCTTTAGCAATTTTAAAAGCGATGGGATTTAGAGCCAAACGAACAATACGGTAAGGTGCAGCCATCTGCCAACAAGCATGGTTTGAACTGTTGCACATTTTTAGCACAATTTTATGGACAGGTGAAGAGGAAGGTTATATTGGTGCGTTTGCTTATGCTAAAGAACATAGCAATGAGACAAAAAATTTAAACTTTGTAATGGAATCTGATATAGGAACTTTTACACCTCTTGGGCTAAAGTACAGCGGATTGCCCATCGTTGGATGTATAATACAAGAGATACTTAAGTAGAATGAATGCACCTGTTGTGCTTTGATAGTTTTTTAATGTTTTAGTTTGTTGCGTGAACTGAATACGACCAAAGTTTTAACTCCAGCAGATGGAGGCCCCGATTTAACTCCATGGCTTAACCAAGGAGTTCCTGGCGCTTCACTGGATAATGCAAATGAACGGTATTTCTGGTATCACCATTCGGCTGCCGACACCATGGACGTTGAAGAGCCAGAGCCGTTAGATAAAGGAACTGCTTTGTGGGCTGCAGTCGCTTATATTATTGCAGATTTATCTTTTGACATTCCTAAAAATTTAACTGTATTGTAAACAGACAAGGTCAAATATTTGCCATTATGTACCTTGATGTTGTTTAGTGATTTCTCATGAAATTTGCAAAGTATTTCCGGCTTCATAACCAAAGACACATGAGACATAACATGATTACTCCACGTAGGTATTTACTAAAAATAAATAGGTACTACAGTAATGTGTATTTAATTTTGAGAAAGCACCTATGTGATAAAACATCCAAAGCATCCTTCGCACCCCCCCCCCAATAGACACAGACAGCACGTAATTACCAATGATTCCCTGAGCGTTCTCAGTGCACATACTCCACAGCTCACTGTTAGTGTTATGTGTTTTGTTTGGTGCTGTAATGACTCTTTATTCCTAAGAAATAAGAAAGTTAACAACCCCCGTCAGGTGCTGGTTGCCACTTTAGGGAAACTCGCGCCTCTCCGAATCCTTCAAGGACACAAACATTCAGTGTGCCCACTAAGTTCACAGCATATAACTGCATATAGAAGAGTAGTATTATTAACATTACGAAAAAAAGAGTTCTATTCTTCATAAAACATTCTGCATGGTCTGAAACCTAAAATGCAACCATCAGATATCCAATTATTTTAGAACATCAAAATGCTGCATCACATAGGTAGGTACCTAAGTTGAGGTTGGGTATCAAATTTTTTATATCGAGAGAGATTTAGATATTAGACATCGTCTAGTATAAAAACAGTCACGTCAATCACGCAGGTAGTCGCCCGCTGCAAAACTTATGTCTTTTTCTTGGGCTAGATAGAGATGAAAGTATAATAGCATAATTTGAGTACAACTCGCAAGCGACCAATTTTTCAGTGGGCGGCTACCTGCGTGATTGACGTGACTCATTTTATATTAGACGACGTCTAGTTTACAGTCTTAAATAAATATTTTCTTGATAACAACTTTCGTTAATATAATAATGCTCAACGACACACTAATGTGGATACTCTTAGATTATGTATGTGTCCAATATTAGAATATCCGTTGTGGGTAAGCCCAGATGTGATCTACCGATTAGACTTAAATTACCAACCTAAACACAATACCTACACATCCTAAATGCATATACTGCTGTGAACATTTAAATTTGGGCCACATACAAAAAAATCAATGCATTGTCCCAGGTTGGGCGAGTACATAAAAATGGTGTGTGCAATGATCCCAGATCAAAAGGAACCATACACAAAACATTTTGTAAACCTAACTAGCTCTTCAATCATAATTTTATTTTACAAACACACAAGATAATAAAAAGAAAAACCACACCACTGTCCTGTCTAAATGGACATGAGTGTTCAGAACAAATTTGCAATTAATTACCAAATATAACTTCAAATTACTTACAGTTTTCTTTTTCGAGACAAAAATATCCGAATAAGATTCGTACATCCAAAATCACTAATTAAACTAACTGAAAACACGAACACTCGATGAACCGTCACACGTACAAATTTGGTCCTACTGCTTCCTTTTTACTAATTGACAAGCATATGACACACTTTTCTCAATCACATAAACGTATTCGGCCTCGAAACTGGCAAACTGACTCCGCCGTCTCTTCTAACAAACGCTTTCGAAACTGGATGAAAGGCTTCAATAACTGAACTGTAATTTGATCTCGACCTTGAACAAAAAAAAAAGTAAACGGCTTATTTCTTATGACAATATTTCCATGGCTGATTGTGATTGGCACCAAATTCGTTCGTTTATTGTCTCGCCTAGTCACCATCGACACGGCCATGGAATTATTGCCAGAAAATACTAGGTTGATTCCCGAATGAAATACTAATGGCCGTTTGCACCGACAAATTTAAGCGGCGCTTAGCTTAAGCGTAGCTTAAAATCTATGGCAACGATTATTGAGACAATGGTTGCCATGGGTTTTAAACTACGCTTAAGCTTAGCGCCGCTTAAATTTGTCGGTGCAATCGGCCATAAGTATTTAGAATCACTGGTTTTGTAATTTTTTTTTCTATCGAGTCAATCGCGTAAAAATCCAATATGGCGTCCACTTAAAATAAGAAAGTTGATGTCAATATTTCAAAAACCGCCATTTTGAAAAAAATTTTTCTACACCCATTCAATTTCTCCTATCGAGTCTTGCAACTTTTATTTGAAACATTTTTCAGTAGCTCTCTTTGTTAGTAAAATACTTGAACTTTTTAAAAATTTTCACTTTTTTTCCAATTATCTATGAAACGATTTTTTTTCGAAATATGTATATGCATCTGAATATCCATTAGCATCAACATCTACACAACTTTGCCAATTTCACCGAATCTGTAAGTATAATAATAAGTTAATAACAAAGATATAGCCATGTCTTTGAGGGTTATTTTAGTAAATGAGCAATCAATTAATCAAAGGATACTCAATCCTTGCTGGTAAGGCTTATGCTACTCAATTTAAGACACCCTGTATACCTACCTGGCTAAAAACAATTTTGCTAAATTTTATTTCATGAAATCGGGCAATTTGTTATAAAATAGTAACAGCCGCGTAATTATTCACAAAAACACGTTTTCTTGAGTTCATCATTATTGACATTGGCTCTGTTAGAACCAAGCCCCAGAAATATTTTTACGTGTCTTTGAATTAATATCAGCAACCACCATATTTTATTCCAAGTTTTGTCAAAATCCATACACACGCACCTTCAGATGCTTCAAATTCCTCGAGAGGTTTCATAAGACACCTGATACCGATTGTACCGTTGGTTGATATCATCATCAAACATTTATTTTTTCACAAGTATACGTAAGCCAAATTTGGTGTACCCAAGAATCCTGATGGCCTCTAGGTAAATATAAAATTTTAGGTAATCCTTCTCAATTTCAAATGACGCAACACAAACACAAATGTTATCAGAGGACCCCATTGAGCTTGTTAGCAATAGTGTTATTCACTTCATGTAGTACCTACTTAAATGGTGTTCAAACATGGCATGAAGTTGTCTGCAGGTAACCTAAACCAAACCTTACCTTATTGACAGACTGGAACTGTCTTTGATGGGCTTCTAGTGTAGAGAATCTTTGTCCAAGGTCAACCTTTGGATGCGGACACATGCAGCATATGGTTTAGGAACTGTAGAATGAGATAGGTAGGCAAAATCCTACATCATTTGGGATAATTCCTTGTTCTTCCCATGGGTTTGTCCATAGTTTTGAAGTTTACATCCCTGTTTCCTGATTTCAAGCAATCGAAACAAATAATCCCATTTTATGCCAAGTTTCGTTGAAATTTAAGTAGGAGGGCAGCTATACATAATTTCCTCTGCTCCTCTGCTATGCCGTTGGTTTCAAATTCTGTATTGTCCCATATATATTCAGAAACATGTTATATTCCAGTTAGAGTTCATTCTAGCTTGGTCTCGATTGTGATGAATCGACAATTCAATTGCCTTCTGTGGCTGTCCTAATGTATGGTTAGGTCACTGCGTTTGTAATCAAATGTTACATTAATCTAATTTGCGAGTTTTATTACTATAAACACAAGCACTTCACCAATTCAACAAAAGGAAAATACTAAATACTATTTATAATAATTGGAATTTTTTCGCATTTTCCCTCTATGCTTGGCAACAAAAATTATAAAATCAAACCCCACATTTATCCTTTTCTCAAAATATTCTTTTACATATGTACAAAACTACTCCAAAACAAAAAATTAATTCCAACTTTATTAAAATAACTACTTACGAATCAATTTACTTGTATCTAAGTAATAAGCGTAATTCAATGTACTATCCTGTTCCCCTTTGAAATAACAAAACATACCAAAGGAACAATAAACAAGTAAAGCCATATAATAACAATAGGGAAATGGGCAGTGAACATAAAAATAGTCTCATAGGAAAACAAAATAGTACACTTACATAAACAAAAAGTAGTAGTTAAGTACTTAATCCTAAATATGTTAATACATTATCACATATACTCTGTTCATTAGGCACTAGTTGTCTTAGCGTAACATGATTTAGAAAAATATTTATTTGCTATTGATGGATATGGCATTAATCTGATGATGCGAAACTTAGCCTTAATGTGTATGGATAGCAATAACTTGTCGTGTCATTACCTGTTGTGTCGAGTTTCTCTAAATGAGATCCGTTTGAAAATGGCACGTTGGAAAGATGTAAACGTTCGGAAATCGGCAAGGAATATAGATCTAAAACCTAATCGAAAATTTAACTTATGTACACAAACCTAATACAAATGTTAAATTAAGTTGTCTTTTTATTGATTCATCTGCTTTCTAGGAACTACACTCATGATGAATGTGCAATTCATCACTGTGATACTATGTTTATTTTACCAGCACGGACATAAATAGTACAGTAAAAACCGAGTTAAATCTTGGTTTTGAAATAATATCTACCCCAGTCCTCAGTATTAGTTCTATTACTCACACATTATTTATACAATATCTTAAATTGTTTTAAATTATATACAGGGTGTAAGAGGACACACGCATTTGTCAAGTTAGTAATATATTTCAGTACTAGACATTTATTAATAAGATGCTGAAAAAATGCAAAATCCGTAATAAAATAGTCAACGAAGGGAAAGGAGGTTGAGGTGAATTTTTCATCTGTGGCAGAGATGGACATTACTTTAGACCAATTCCGAGCATTCCGCCGGCTACTCCGAATTACGTTTTCCTCATTCGTAAGGTAAATACCAGAGTAGTATAGAACAACTTAAGACTTTCTGCAGAGGCACCTCTAAAAAGCATTATGCGGGTCACTCTGTAATTGGGAGCAAGCCTGTTGACGGCCCGGAACAAGAGAGGGATAATAAATAATAAATAAAAACAAAATAAACGACACTTTAGACACGAGTTTATGTTCAACACGAGCGAATTTTGGTTTGCCGAAAGGAATGAATACTTGCATAAACTCGATTTTAAGGGTTTGTTCATGGTTTAATATGTGGGAAAACCCTATAGTAAACTTTTCACCTTGATTAATTTTAATTTTAGCGGCACAAAAAGGAACGTAAATATTATCTGACTAGTTAAGGCTAAGCTATGCTAACAGTTTTCTTTGCCGCAATTTCACTTTACACTGAATATTAGAGTATATATTTTTTTAACTTGTGGCAATGCATAGTCTTTATCTAACTGAATTACGATTGCGAGCTTCTAACCTTCTACGAAGTAATGTGAAAATATTTCTTGACGTAATTTTGTATCACGTTAATTCTTACTAAGTTGGCACTTTTATGGCATATTAAATTTGCGGCGTAACTTCATGCACATTTCGCAAAGGGTAGCGAAAACGTAACATGAACTTTTTCTATTCTACTCCAAAATGGGAACCGGGGCAAAATAAACACTTTCCAGAACTACTGGATATTATGGACACTAAACGTCGCTTAGAACTGGATTAACTTCTTCTCTTGAAGCTCGGTTTTCCCGAACACCAAATTTCATTACTTAGGCTCTAAAAGTAAAGTAAAAGAGAACACCTTGGTGGAACTTAGACCTTGCAAGATCGCAGGCTCTTTAATAGGGCCATGCGAACTAAACTACCTGCGGACTGGGAAGATCTTAATATAGCTCAGCGCAGGTATAAGGACTATATTTGAAGGTCTAAACGAGGATCAGAGAGGATCTTCCTGAAGTTCAAAAACTTCATAAGATCCTTTTGAAAGATCCAGGGCAAAAAGTGGGGACAATGAGGCTTCCATGCGGCAGATATACGTATACCGCGGGTGAGGCTCCCCAAAATTTTGGGGACAAGAACACTGAGTTTTATTAGATTAAAAATGGTTTCTATATTTTTGAAGTTATTTTCAGTGAGGACTAACGGAATGACAGTTTCATCTCTTTTGATAAAGGTCAATATTGGAATGGTACCATATGGTACTCTGTTAATCCTTATTTTATTCTTTGTTTAATAGTCCCTTGTCATCTACATATCTGTCATATTCAACCATGTTTAGGCCGTATAAATAACAGGAATATAATGGCGACAAAATCCAGTTTATAACTAAAAAGCAAGGTAGCAAGTGAGTCTGTCTTTTACAAATCCAAGAATAAAGCCAACAATAAACAATAAAAAAACAACTCACCAGAAACCAAATTTGTTAATAATTTTTTAGTACTTACCTGATGAGCAATATCGTCTAATAATTCAACCATTATATCCTCTACAAACAAATCCCACCAATTTTCATGTTGAGCAGATCGACCATTCCAATCCGCAACATCCAATTCTCTAAGCTGCGCTGATAAATGCAGAAGTGCAACTGCCACAATTTCTGGTTCCCACTGCAATGCGATAGTGGTATAAAGGCTGTCGTCAGTAAAATCTTGGGCTGCCTTGACCACCGCATCTATTTCCTCTTGAGGCGCAATGAAGCATTGAGAAAATTGTGGTAAGAAATCGTACGGGTGGTCAACATCAAAATCAAACTGCAGCGTTTCTAACAAAATACTTTCTAATGTAATTACCTAGAAAAATAATGTTTAAGTATTGAGGAAATGCTAAGTACATATACCAACCTTTTGCTCAGGATCACTTCCGAATTTCATATATTGAGTAGTATTTAACATGCCATGATAGATGTTAATTACATCTTTTAATCTTCTTGGGGTTTCGTCTATTTTACTAGCAAGAAAAAGGCACGTACAGCTAATTGTATATTGAGAGAAATTCACGAAAGAATGAAACATGTAGAATCTGTGAAAATATATGGCGCTTGTTGCAATGGTATTTGAACCTAATTTTAACTTCTTCCCTCCATCCATAATCAGACAAATTCCTAAAGATTACAATTTGCACATACAGCATTATCGTTAAGCATTAATTTACCTTCTCTCCTGTATTCAAGTTCCGTTTCATAGGTAATGTCGTTGCTAGCAGACGGAGTGTTTCTTAACTCCGTTTTGTCGTAATACCAATTCAGCATTAGAATTAATTTTAGCACTTACTTCTTAAGAAACGTTTCAAACTTTGAAGGTTATGTTATGTATTTACAAGCGCCTTTCGCAACACAACACGTGCGTGCATGGGCGTTACGTTGCGATTGAACGCAGGCGCAGAACTTCAGACAGGCATATAGACACTTCCAAAGAGTATACCCTACTTCCAAGCTTCCAACGACGCTTATGAGAGGGTGGCACCATCTATCCCTGAAGTTATAATGTATGTATGATCACATGATTTAGAGCAAGTTCTTACTCTGAGGAATTTAAATCAAAAGTGCCGATTCCATAGACTTGCAGACGACAAGTGGCAGTTCGTTTATCGTCTATCGTTTAAATAATGTCGCACAATCAAAGGGAAGCGCTACATTGACTGAAAAAATCGACCTCGCCAACTATGCAGTGTTCGGGGTTATAGCTGATTTCTACTAAATACTCCTTTTATTTCATACTGTCCGGTAGATGTTCGATTACACTATCATTTTGAGTCCGGTAGGTGAGTTATTACAGCATCAGAGCCGGTAAGTGTCGCTAAGCAACACTTACCGGACTGTTACTTGTTTACATCAAATTTGACATCTTCACACAATTAATTAAAAACCCCAACATAAATTTGGCTGTAATTCTTTATTTCAAACATTAACATTGATTGTAATGAAACAATTTGTATTGCCCTCAACACTAACGCCTGGGTTATTACTGGATGTCGAGTTAGTAATGTTCGATCCCTTCTGCTGTAGAACTTGAATGAAATTTTCGCCGCCTTGTATCAGTTGTATCATACGGCCAATCTTAACTTTTCCTTCTACCGAGCCTTCGATGTATATTTTTCTGCCGTCGATGAGCTTTTCCATGCCCCATGACGCTTTAACACCGAAACCCAGGCAAAAAAATCTCAATTCAAAAACTTACTGCATCCAAACAGTATGCCAACATGACGTTTTCCTCTACTTGTTTCGCCCCATGTTCGTTTCTCAATTGGCAAACCACTTAGTACTCTTTTTCATACCTTGCGGCCGACTTCTTAGGAACCAACTTTTCGGTTGCTTCATGAGATTTCGACAGGATTGTATCGGGAACAGTGGAACATCCCACAACGTTTATAGCGTCCATTTTTTCAGTGAAAAAAATTCAATGTCAACAAAGTACAAACTATAGCAACGGCCGTTGCCACAGAAACAAGGTAATGCGATTTTTACAATATAATGAAATTTTGTAATCTTTGAAATGAAATAATGATACAAAACAGACTTACAGTATGAAATAAAATACGTTACGATATACGTCCGGTAGTACTTGTAACAGTACTCGTTTAAGACATTCTTGACTCGGCTCCTGACGTCGCCTCGTCCATAATGTCTAACTCGTACTGTTACAAGTAACCTACCGGACTTATAACGTAAATAACTATTAAAGTATACCTTAATTTCTCGCAACTATAACTTTCCGTTGTGACTCCAATGCCAAAAGTCACGGAGATAGGGTAGGGGAAGGAAGGGGGGTAGTGCGCAAACGCAAAAGGAATAGGTAGGCGGGTTCGACATTTTTAGCGCATTTTTTAAGAATTAAAAAAATGTGCCATTTGTGTTTTGTCCGTCCGCCCGTCCGTTCGTCCGGACACGGTCAGGAGAGAACCCACTTCTGCCGTTTCGAGCTACTTCTAGGGGAATGGTCCTAGAGTCCTGGAATTTTTTGCAATAGGTAAGCCTATACCTTGAAGGTGTGCCAGACGGCTATCAAATTTCGCTGTCTAAAAGGGCCCCCCCTCTCCCCACGAATTATTTCCTGAGATGCTGTTTTTGAAAGTAAAACGTGCATAACTTTTACATACGACAACCAATTGGTCTCAGATGAGGAGAGCAATGATGAGGAATTAATTTCTACCAACCAACCATAGCCCTCTTCCTCGACCTTATACCTTAAGAACGGATTGTCAGAAGAGGGTACTCACAAAGGGTGACTGAGACGTCTGCAAAAAATATATTCATTGGTGATGTCAAATCAAAAGCTATTTCGGTTAACAAAAATGCGGTTTATCTGCACAAGAGTTGTGCACAATTTATACTTGTTTTATTTTTACTAAAATCGAGAGATTTTGTTATTAAAAAACGATCAAAAAAAATTTGAGAGCAAAATATTGATATTTACGTCCGCTGTAAGCATTCCAAATCAAGGGTCAGCGCGAAGAGAAAAAACGTACCTGTGCGCGAGACTAGACCGCGTGACGTCAGTAGCCAACACCTTTGCAGCCGCGTTGTTAAAATATTTGGCGTGTGCACAATGCTGCCAGGATATAAAAAAAGTTGATTGACGAAATTTAACCAAAGTTAATGTGGAAATGGTGTTTTCGTCAATGCAAATTTAAATGATTCCCAGAACAGTCCAGTAGTGGAATTATACAACTCCTACATCATTTCCACACTCGCATTTGGTAACTAAATTTCGCGAATCAGCTTTTTGATAACCTTGCAGCATTGTGCGCAAATAAATACAAAAAATAAATCGGTCCCAGTTTACGTGAATTGGTAGGTACACTCGGCAAATGTGTTGGCTACTGACGTCACGTGGTCTAGTCTCGCGCGCAGGTACGTTTTTTCTCTTCGCGATGACCCTTTATTTTAAAATGCTTACAGCGGACGTAAATATGAATATTTTGGCCTCAGTTTTTTTTATCGCTTTTTAGGTAATAACAAAATCTCTCAATTTTAGTTAGAATAAAATAAATACAAAAAATGTCGAAGCACCCTATTGTCTGGGTGGGTCCGTGCTATATGTGTCACGATCTTCAAGAGGTGGATCAAACTGCAGGTAGCCTGACAGAGTTGGTCCGTCATACGCGCCAAGTAGGTATGACTTAAACGGAGTATCCTTACTATACTCGAGCTGTCGCAACAGCTTGGTGGTGTGAAAGATTGGACAGACTGAACAAGGTAAGTAGTTTAAAGGGCTCCACCGGAGACAGAGGGGTACTTGCATGAGTTTTATAAGTCAGGCTGCAAACGATATAAATTGGGATAGTGATCATAGCAAAGTTGAGATCATGGCAGCGTCTAGCATGTCGGTTAATCCTTGGAGAGTAATAGCGCCTATTCCTTCAAAATCAAGCTCCCTTCGATCCTTGTTCCAATGTCCGCGACAGTAACAGGATACTGAAGACACACTATGTTTTCGAACAAACGATAAACGGGATTTTATCCTCTTTCCTGGCGCCGATCCGACAGAAGACGAACCCGTCCAGGCCGAAACACGTTCCCGACAACTCAACTTGGAATCCACAGACAAGAGTGGGTGGGAACTAGGCATGACATCCTTGCGCAAGCGCCAAGAATCCCTCAAAAAGGTTCATCTATTTTACAAATACATGCGCTTAAAATGGAATCTCCCAAAGAAGTCACGGCTCTTCCCACACTTACATATTGTGGTTTGACAGACTCAGATATTCTCACGTGGTCAGGAAACTGACGTCGCTCCAGTCCCTATTTTTTAAGACCTACCTTGGGGCTTACAGAATTGTACCCAAGGATTTCTTATGAGTTATTACTAAAGCATCCACCTTTTCATCTCCTTCTGCAGTGCAGCAGTATCCTACTCAGGACCGGCACCTGCACCCTGTATAACGACATACTCTGTAATTGTCCGCTGAGTATGTATTCCTTTTAACTTGTAGCAATTCCCAAACGTGATCCATACCATTGAATAAAACATTATTGAATGTCCATACCAAGATATCTACTTGACCAAGACAACGGAAGCGCTTCCTTCCTTTCTTTCTACCTCCGTCTCTTAACGTGTTTCTTTTCAAGCGGGGGAGGTCGTTCTGTAGTTCTATTAATTATTTCAGGAGCACCGTAAGCTGGTTTGGGCTGGTGCCGGTAAAGATTTATCGATTGCTTTTGGTCGGATTGGTGGTGCTCAGAAATCTTCATCCATAGCAGCAGCGGTGTTTACGGGGTTATACATATGCCCTGTCGGAGGGTATCCTGCTCCTAAAAGAGGATCTGCTGCACCCCTTCAGTGGTGAATTTTTGGCACCTCTTGACTCGTCACTTATAGTCGACGCAGGTCGATCACCTAGGCTCGCATAAAATCGCAGGTGTATCCAATAACTCTTTGTAGGAATAAGCGACCAATTTTTTAAATTACGTGTGCTGTGCGTGTTGTCCCTGATGATTACAAATGAGCTCTATGATTTTCATGCTTACCTACAGGTCTACAGGAGTCAGGACTAAGGAAAAGAGTTCACGATGTAACAGGTCGTTCTCAACTAAATAATTTATGCAATTCCGACGTAAATAGGAATAAGTAGACTAACAAAATAGCGTACTCAATACATGTATGTGGTCCTATTTTGTAACACATCGGCGGCAGAGTGTATCGCCTGAAAGAGGAGGCGAATGTTCGAAACACTTGCATGGATGAGTCATGCTTCGTGGATGATTATCTTCAAATGTTCTGCTGATAATTATCAATATAAATTTATCCGTTATCTTACGTAGGCTAACTGCCTGTCTTTAGTATGTGAGTGTTAAGAGTCATCTGTACCCACTGCACCCAATGTAAATTTCCATAAGAGCGCCCGCCATAAAAACTGAAGTTGTTTATGTATTAAGGGCATAATAGTGATGTTTATATTCTCGAGGGCGACGAGTTAAAAAGCTCGAGGGCTACAGGGTGCACTGAAATATAATTAAAACTAAATTTACGGTCCTTTAGGATGAACCTCGGAATAAACGGAACATTGTTAAAAAATGAAAAAATTATCATAGTCTTCGTGTGAGATCAAAGGGATTTTAGCGCATTTTTGTGTGGTAGATCAGTAGGTACTTTCATTAGCCAGTTTGGACTTCACAATCAATAAGATTTTATCGAAGGCTATCGCATTTCTCGTGCCGGTACCCGCTTCCGACGTCCCGTGCACCCACAATTCGCGTTTGAAGTTTTGGCTCCACCATCAGTAAGATCTTAGTCGGGTGCTAGGTGCTACATTATACCATGGGTGCTACCATATTCCCTTTGTCGGTACTCACCTCCGACATCCCGTTCACCCGGAATTAGCGTTTGAAGTTTTGACTTCACCGTTAGTAAGATCTTGTCGAGGACACAGTAACATAAATGCGCCATTTTGGTGGATTTCGCTAAAAACCCTTCACAAAATAGCACTCAGTTTGTGGAGCACTTCTCATAACACGAGAAAAAGAGACCGTGATTCGAGCTTTAAACTGCGTGACATAATAGGCAGCGGAAGATAACTTGGGCGTCCGAAGTCGCCTACTCCTCAAAGGCAGGCGTCTTGCAAAAGGTGGTTAATTATGCCCCTAGAAAAAAAATTCCGTTACGCAGGAGTTGTGCGCGTTTGCAAAATCTCTCCGACGACGCCAGTTTGAAAACAAAATCAGACCAAAACTGTAGAAGAAGATAGGAAAAAACTGAAAAAAACACGAAAATCACCACCTTAGTAAACCACGCTCGGGAATGGCGGGCAGATGTCGGTGATTCTACATTTTGTACCTCACCTGGCCAGGTACACGTTCACGTACACTCATCGTGTTTCTACAAGCGATCTTCTACGCCCTACGGGCCTTTGTTTTATGCCTGCCATCCAGCCAGCCAGCCGGCCAAAGTAGGATGAAAACTACACTTTTACAAATAAAAAGGTTTTCGTCCTTAGGCGAGTAACTTCAGCTCATTTGCCATGCACTGATCAATAATACTTCCCAAAAGACCATAGCTACTATGTGAGCTGTTTTTCTTGACTAGAGGCATCTATGGTGAAAATTTCAAAGAAATATCTTCATAAATAAGAAAGTTGGTACTGCACAAAATGCGCATGCGCACATCTAATGTTCACAATATGAGGTATAATTGCGTCTAACAGAAACATCAGTGATTAAAATTTCAAAAAGATATCTCGATAAATAAGACAGACGATATTCCTGCGCATGCGCACATTAATCGTCAAAAATTTTCTTGGCGCAGGTGCCAAACCTGTATCAGCTACCGAATTCAAAAAGAAGGAACGAAATAAATATCTTGAAAACTGTATGAGTAGTTAAGGCCTTAGACGGACGGACGGACAGACGGACGGACGGACAGACGGACGGACGGGCAGACGGACGGGCAGAGAAAGTGGTTGCGGCTACGTTGGAAAATGCGCTAAAAACATGGTGTATGTCTATTATACACCATGGCTAAAAACAACAAGACGCAATAATTATTCTCACACAATTATAAATAATGCCAAATAACAAAAATTGTTTTGTGCATGCGCAGTCGTTTTTTATTTGTTAAGATATTTAAATGAAATGTTGTATGTAGGCACTTGGAATAAAAGTAAAAATAATTCCGAATCAAAAAATTTCTTTTGGGCATGCGCAGTCGGTTTTTCCCTGGTTTTTCCTTATTAGTTATTTGTTAAGATATTTAAATGAAATTTTTATGTAGGCACCTCAAATAAAAGTAAAACTAATGTTAATTAAAAAAAATTTGTTTTGCGCATGCGTAGTTGGTTTTGTTTATTTGTTAAGATATTTAAATGAAATTTCACATTTACGCACCTTGAATAAAAGTAAAACTAATGACGATTACAAAAATTTGTTTTACAAGCTATGTTGATCTGGTGGGACAGAATTAACCCCTTAAGGTGTATTGTATAAATGATGTATGTCTGAAGATCTCGAGGATCGTTCCGTATTCAGTTGTATCGGATTTTTGTCACTAATACTATATACCTAAATAAAATTATCAGGTCTAACATATTATGGGTGACTTAAGAAAGTCATAATCTTTGCTAATTTAGCTTTTAAGCCATGTACATTTGCTGAGTTTCACAAAACCCGACACCAAAAAAATCAGATGGTTAAAAACGGAGTTCATTTGTTCAAGACTCTTGCGCAGAGCGACATTTACTATTACACCGTAACCATCGTAGTATTATAATGAGCTTCAATTTATAAACAACAATCTTTCTTGCAAATTTGCACACTTAAGTTGCAGTGGTGTAGTCGTAAATCTTCCAGTGGAGAAACGCTCACCATGTTTGGGGAATTGGTTTTAAGCTAGTATAATAGTAAACAGTTATACCAGAGTCTCAATAACAGTAATAACAGTGGTCAGTGGACATTCATTAGTTAACCCCTACTGAACTCGGGAAGGAAGTGACCAATCCAAATAAAACTTTTGGCGTTCTGGTCTCTGGGCTGTACTACATCGTATACGAAACCACAACGAAAAAGCTTAAACTTGAGGACTAGTAGTGGCACAGAAGGACAAAGTGCGGACAATAGAGTTCATTTTCCTTTTGGAAAACGCGCTAAAAGTACCTAGGTACTTACAGACGGACAGTCGGACATACGGACCGACGGCCAAGTACGGACAATAGCGTTCATTTTCTTGATAGAAAATGCGCTAAAAACGTTACCGCAGCAACGCACAAAAAATTATGAATCCGTGACTGATCCCATATTATTATATTATAAATATTATAATACATTTACTAACAAAATATCCCAAAAATAAATTGATCGTGGATCGTGCAAAAAGTTGCGTAGGCACCACGGTCAGTAGGTACTTAACCGATTTCAGCTCGAGGTTTGGATTTATTCTCTTTGGCTGTTTGGTCGGTCGGTCGGCTGCAAAAGTTTTTAGCGGATTTTTGAAAAAAAGTAGTGTTTGTATATTCACTTTAACTGTTCGGTCGGTCGGTCGGCTGCAAAGGTTTTTAAAGTATAACCACAGACAAAATACTATCTGTGGTATAACTCTCGAAAAAATCATCGTAGAATGCTCGGGTTTGGTTTGATTGTTTGAAGCATTAGCTTTGTATTGCACAATTCTAAACTGTAGCATAAATTGAGATAAACCTCAATCCGTCGCTCAAAAACACACGTAAGTTTGTAGCTCGACGCATCGAGTACTTTCCAATTGTTTTCAAAAACGTGCTAAATAAAAAACCTAATTGGTATTTTTCACTAGGATCAGGTGCAATATTTTGAAGGCCGTTGTGTCTTCACTTTTCAACGTTGAACATCTTTTTTTTCTCCACTTTTTGTGACTGTATCTTGGTCATCTAATATCGTTCATAATCTATTTAGTCCGTGCCGAATTGTAATCATAAAGTCAAAGTTTCCCAATTTTGCAGAAGCCTGCGATACGGATTTGCCAATGGATGGTGAACTGATCAGTACCTAGATAACATCAGAAACCCTAGATTATGGTTTTTGGAATAACTAAAACGAAATTGTTAAATCTATTGCGAAAATCTATGCCTCTTATCTTTAATAACAACACGTTCGCGTTGAAAGTTGGAACTTATATTTTATCTGTTAAACAGTAATAAAAAATTATCGTTGACTTCACTAACTGTGTTCAACCGTTCACTCAACGGTTCAACAATATACCAATCTGGTTAAATCGTAATCAAATTAAATGCGACTGTTATGAATAAAACAATTGTAATTGTAGCATAATTTTAGCGATACATAGGTAGTGATTGTTGATATTATTTTGATAAAGAGAGCAACCTCCGTGACGTGAATTACGTGTTAACTCTTCACTGTCGGTGTTTTATTGTTACCTAATTTACATTTTCATTTGTTCATTAACGTAGTAGAGTTGGAAACGATTGCTAGAGCGTTAACACCAGCAAATTACGGTTAGTCCACTTCAACAATTTGCAGGTTGTTTTTCTGTTGTGCTAAAACCGGAATTAATTGAAATGATTTGTTTCGTGAATCATTAATTTTACGAACAGTTTAGTGTCCCGAGAACAAAGAAAATGTTAACTGAAGTTACAGTTTTTTGGATTTTTTGCTTTTCGCGTGTTAATTCCTTGCCAGGTTTTACAACCCAAAATTACAATACAGGTAAGTCAAAATCGTATAAGCAATATTTTTTAACTTTTAATTTTATATATTGCAAATACAACTCGTGCTATTATATTACCTTGGAAGTTGGAATGTTAAGCTGTTAGCTTGCAGTAGCATCTAATATAAATTCGCTATTCAAGGATTCTCCTTTTCGTGCCTGCATATTTTTCCAAAACTATTGCTACTTCCGGGCCATGTTCTTATTCTAAGTTTTAGCAAGTGCCACTTATATCAAGACATAAGGGTCAGAACACTAGATAATTGTTATAAACGATATCTGATTAGTGACCGATTTGTAGCTGTTCTTTCCCCACCGTTGAGCTATTACCTTATTTGCATTTGCCTACAAGAGGGAAGTTCCTGATCGTTTTTGACTCGCGGCGATTGCTGTAGCTCAGAACATCCTGGGTAAATGCGTCTCAAAATTTAGGCTGAGTCGTAACCAGGACTTCAAAACTCTGCGAGACGTTCGTTCCAAAAGACATTGAACTAAACAAATTAAATTTTCTGGAAACACAAAACAAACTATGTCTTGCAAAAACGAAATTTTCATAATTTAATTTATACATTAAGTACATTTATCAAATAAGACAAAATGAGGTGATTTGACACAGAACGCCTTAATAAAATATACACCACTCGGCTTGCTACGACGAAAATACTAACCAAATCATCTTTTACAATCTCGCACAGCAATGGAATAAAATTTGTTACATAAGCAATCGAAATTTCGAATTACCAAAAATGTTTAGAATTCATGGAAAGGTTCCACCTGATGATTAAATTTACACTGACAAATAAATTTCTTCTTCTATGAGATTGCACCCCACGCCGTTGTCGTTCTGGCACAACGTTAAAAGTTTCAGTAGATTCAAATGTGTTGGCATTCGCAGAAAAAATTTTGGGTTGGGGATGTTGAAATGATGAATTTGAAACAGGAATCGTATCAATAGAATTTAATGTACGAGGTGGCCAAATAAGAATGACCGTCGGCCATATCAGAGCAACTTGTAACGGAAGCTTGTTAAATTTTGCAAGTTTTGTGGATTTCAAAATTATATTCGGGTAGAAATGCGTATCGATGATTCAGATTTCTGTGAAGTTGTAATGTTCATTAAAATTAACAAACATTTTTTTTTTCGATGTAATTAAGTTTCAAATATCGTGAAATATAAGATGAGTTATTGGTTTTGGACTTCCTATTTTGGGCGAGTTAACGATTAGTACGTGATTTAAAAAAGGTCACCGGTTAAAAGACGCAATAGATTCTAAGAAAAATATGTAATAAAACAGCGAGGCTAAAAAATTATGAGTTTGTTTAATTCCGGAAACTTGATGGGAGCGTTAATTACGGGCGTTGGTTTACTCGCGATATAAAAACAAAATGATCAGTAATTTTAAGAGCTTTTTGCGTAGATATTCACGCGGAGCGTGGTACCGCCGCGGAAAACGCGGCCACCACTTATAAAGTTTTTTCGTAGATATTCGCACGGGCGAGTGTCATCGCGGAAACGGGCCATTTAAGTAACAAGGCCCAAACCAAATAACATTTGTTGCGCGTATTAATTTAAAATCGTATTTTTTAACCAAGAACAAGTTGGTCGTTCTGGAATAGTGAATTGTTCGGAAAGTATTAATTATTGAGTAACTGCAGTTTAGTTTAACGTGCGATTGAAAGACTTCCGTTCAGAAATTATACCTAAAGTACGAAAAGCGCGCTAAGAAATTGTTGTTCAATTGGGATTACGCGATTGGATTTAATAGGCGAAGATTGAGAATAATCTAAATCATGCTCCACTACAATACCCACCATCTAAAAAGGGGAAGAATACTACTGTCTAAATTGTAAGTTATTTTTATGAAAAGTTATTTACCTAGAAATTTATTCATATAAAATTTTTATTTTGTCATTTTATAATTGTTTTTGCCGAATGGTTTTATATAGATAGGATAAATATAAGTTAGAAGTTAGAAGGATATTCATTGCTGTATAGGTATTTAATTAAGTGTTATATTAAGTAAATTTAAATATTATTCAGATTCAGGATAGATGTAAGTAATTGAGTAATTAAGATTTAATATAAAAAAAGAAAATCAATATTGTGAGTGCAGTGGAATTTGGATTTATTTTATTTTTTTCAATATAATCGGTTTATTTATGTAGATTTATTTTTTATCAATCAGAAAAGTGAGACGATCATAGTAGGGCTATTACAAACTATAGTAGACATAGAGCTTTCGGGTAAAAGATTATGTAATAAAAGTGGCCAAGAGTAATTGTTGGAAATTATTTTCGAATGTGTAAAATGAGCACTAGGAAGCTCAATAGTCATGATCAAATATCAAATTTTAATTTTAATTTAATTTTATCTAATAAAGTGGTATCGATGATAGCTGAATTTTAATCCTGATATAATATCCAGTCTTTTTGGTTTTACTTTTTTCCTATCTTGCGAAATAAAGTGGTGAGGGGAAATCAAATGATTTTTGAATAAATATTGATTTCTCGCGTTTGGCTTAACCGATTTTAGCAAACTTGGTCTCGTTTACGAGTTACTGTGGCCTACCAACACCCTATTTACTTTTATACCTGGTAATTTTACGGCCGTCACTAAAGGGCTTTAACTGAAATTGAACTATGATTTTTCTGGAAAAAATTAAATGAGATGATATTTTGATCACAGGTTTCAAACTTCGTGTCTTCTGTACTATGGTTTTAATAATCAAGTTCGGTCGCCCGTAGAGGCGATTTAAATTTTCAATTATTCTTCGGACTACGGAATGTCTTCAGAGTCTGTGAAACCACAAGAATTTGTAGACTCGGCAAAGTGACTGAAAAAACCTCCAGAAAATGCAACAGGCAAGTCTTTGAACACGTATTGTCTTGACATGAGCTCATTCAATGTTGTATCCGATAAATAGTTATTTGTACAACTAGAGAAGAAGAAGAGTTGAAAATCACTTTCTTCTAAGTTTTACACATATTGTTTTCTGAAACTAAAATTAAAATTGAAAAATCGTATGCATTAATATGTAATAAACACATAGCAATCTAGATACGAGTATGTTTCAAATTTAAATGTCATTAATCATTATTAAGATTAACGCAGCAAATGTTCTTTACTTTCCTCACTAGAGAAGAAAATCACATTTTCTTCACCCTTTTTATAGGGGAAATTAGGTAGTTGTTTCTAAGGTAGTTTTAGGAAAACATTATTTGATGATTCCGGCGTGGCAACAAATGAAATCGAGTGTTTCCATTGACTAAGGAAGGAGCTTATGTATTATTGGCTAGATCCTCGAGCCTAGCGCCTCGAGATGTAATCTTGGTGCTCAGGCAATAATACTGGACTTCTCTACCTTGATATATGTATAATCTACTATTGTTTTACAGTTCTGACAATTCTATTTTATGTAATAATATCACAAGACAGTGAGAATAGATTGAAAATAATTCGACAGGTTTTAGAAAACTTGTTGCCAGGCAATAGTCAAAATCACTTTTAAGATTTTCTTTATAGTCTTCTCTATTCTGTTTCTTCGCATATTGAACCCATTAGTCCATCACGAGGTCCTTCAAAATAACGACTAGTTTTGCAGTTGCAGATGTTTTTTCTTCCAATTTATAGCCCCTCATCTCGTCGGAAAATAATTGGAATTAGGTTGATTTCTTAGTTTTTTAATCATATCTTTTTAGTGGTTCACTTTAGAAAAAATATTGTTATCAAAAATTGTAGAACATAAACTTCTACACTACTGTTTTGTGAAATGTTTATTAAAAAAGATATAGAGCTTCAAAGTACCTTATATTTTTAAGAATTCTTAAATTCCTATGTAGATGTTTAAACCAAATTTTTTACTTTATCTCTATAATTAAGAGTTTTATGAGAGAATATCTTGAACTTACCGTGGTATAAATCCCCCCACCCTGCACCCTAACCAAAGGATATGCATAATAATTCAACTTTCAACCCTTGCTAGTGGGGACCTAGTTATAAAGACTGTATAGTTGAAAAGTACAAAGCATAAACTGCCTTAAAAATGACACTGATTGTTTTAATTATTTTGAAATCTCTATGGAAACAATTAAATAAAGTGATTTTAGCATGTGTGATTAGGTATCAAAATTTCACACACGAATAATTTAATTTGGAAAACTTATCTACATGTCGCGGTTTCAGGTAAAATTTTATACATAATATGTGATGAAAGACTTGGAGGCATTAAAGAGATACTCGGACGCTGCGCGTCCTCGTACTTTTCAATAAGCCTCCGCGTCATGTAAACGACCACTTTCATGACTTACTACGTAAATAACTATTACATAAAAGTCAGGAAAATGATACATTACTAGCGAGGAAATTGTGAAGTGCGAGGCTCCTTTGGAGCCAAGTACTTTAATTTCCGAGTCAGGTAATGACATTTTACTGACGAGTTTTGTATTAAATTTTACCCGAAATCGTTTTTTAATACAAAGTTTCAATTTTTATATAATTTTTGATTAATGTCAATCTGGCAGTGATGACAGGAGTGACAGGTGCGGGCAGTAAAGTGACAAACGGCAGGAAACGTAGTCTGCTCTGCCTCTGTCATGGAAACTAAAATTTCCTGCCAGAAAGTATGCATGAAAATGAAGGTTTCAGGACGATGGGTAAAAAAATTGTCTCACTTCAGTTCAGCTTCACCCCCCCCCCTTTTTCCCCGGAAGGAATGAATATTTCAAACCCCTTGTGGACTGTGGCGATTCATAAGTTAGTCATCAGAGAGAGTTTTGTAGCAAATAAAAAATGTTTATTATTCATGTTCATATAAAATAATGATGTGTAAATTGTGTTCGAAAGCGGTAGGTATTTCTTTTTCATCCCCTTTGATAAGGGTGCAGGGTACTGAAATAGCACCATAGCTTTATAATCGATATGAATCTTATGATTATAGAGATAACATACAATTTTGTTAAAATATGTACATAGAAATTTCGGAATTTTCAAAATAAAGACAGCTTTGAAGCTCTGTATCTTTTGAAGTAAAAAATTTACGAAGAAGAAGTATATAAGAAATTTGTGTAAAATTTGATGGTCTACAATTTCTAATAGCAATATTTTTTGTAAAATGAAACCTATAAAAAATATGATTGAAAAACTTAAAAACCAACCAAATTTCTTTGGTTTTAGGGGTGTTACGGGGGAAGCACAAGGGGTGGGAGGTCGAAAACTTGGATTCTTAAACCACCAGATATTCCTTCATGATATGTAAAACAAATTGGAATTACTTCTCGTTTTGCAGGAAATGGTCAATTTTCAGTCTCTATTTCCCGGACTATGATACGAATCTAATGTACCTATACGTACGTCGGTCGGGTCGTACGTGTAGCGTTAGACAATACATGTTTACATTTTCTTTTTTTTATTTACTTATTCGATGTATATGTAGTGAATGTGTTGCAGTAATTGAATCAAACTTTCTACCAATAAATTATCTGTTTTTCTTTATTATAATAGTTTTTGTCAAATTTCGGTCAGAGGAATAATTTTGGGGTCACATTTCAAAACATAGGTAATTGATTTTGGAAGGACTGGTGCTGGCTGTGGCCATTAGAAAAATAAAAAGTACCTACCAATGAACCACAATAGATAATAGTTATATGGATAGGTATTAATACTTAGATTGAATGCGACTCAACAACAAAGCGGCCATCATCAGCTAAAAAAACCCCTTTTTGTTTTATTTATTTTTATCTATCGCTATTTACCAATAACTCTTAAAATCAACTTGGAAAAAATCGTTTCAATATTTAACTATTCAATTGCGATAATGGAGGTGATGAACTGGTAAAAGCAGTCAATAGTCTACAGTTTATTTGATATCAGTATAAGTTCTCTCTTTTAACATGCCTATATTAACAGCCGTCTTGCTATTGTCGTCCAACATTACTTCAACTTATGAGTGTTAAACCTACCATACGATACTTCATAGAAGTATAATGATAACGCTTGATTGTAAAGGGAATAGCTAAGGCTAAGATAGACAATACCCATGTTTTGCCAATATAATTGGTGTTATATAAATGCCGAGTTTATCACAAAGGTTTATAAAACAAACTTTGGTTCGTCTGATACTGTGTTACAATATAAACGAGTGCCTACTCAAAGTTTAAGTGTTTCGGCATATGCACGCTTGTACAGAGTATCTATAATTGTTATAGTACCGTGACAAGGGCGTAATCTTATCATATCAAGTCAGAAATTTCCAGTGACAATCCGTAGATTTAAGTAGTAGGGAAGATTTGATAGCGTCTACAGTTCCAGAAATGCCAAGTAAGTGTATTAATCGAAATAAGCAGTCAAGCTCTCTCCTGCCGTCTTAGCGGTCCCTATACGATCAATATTTACGTCAATATATTGCACAATAATTTACATTGTACAATAGTATTGAGCGTCTGTAGGGCACATTGAAAGATATTGACTCAATCAAAAACGGTTTGATTTTTGTTGTGCAATCTAGTAAATATTGCTGCGTGTGTTGGTAATATTGTGCAATACCACTTCAGTTCTGTGTTAACAGAGTAGGAATAAACATCGACCATGGCTACACATAAGGGGAAAGATGAAGAAAGAAAGTTCATTTTAGAATGTATCGAGGTGTATCGGAGCTTACCTGCGTTGTGGAATATCAAAAGTAACGATTACAGCAACAGAATTTAAAAAAATATTTCTTTTTTTAAACCATTCCTTCATCCACGTGCGCTTCTTTTTTTCGTTTTTTGCTGAAGCTATAACTAAAGCTATAGCCACACAACTTACCGTCTTCTTATTATTCCACATGTTGACTGCACAAATATCACCCTGCGGACTAATTTATTGAATAATAATATTGCACCGTGTGGGTTGGCCAAGTAAATATTGCACAAAATATTGTACAATATATTGACGTAAATATTGTTCGTGTAGGGGCCGCTTTTTATATTGTGTTAAAATTTTGTCTTAGAAAAATTTAGATAATGGTTTCTTGCGGTACAAAAATTTGTACCGCCATGTGTATTTGTTTAATTAATTGTAAGTCCCGATGAAGTTCCATATTAAACTTACAGAAACAGTACGAAGACATAAAATACTATACAATACATATAATACAGTAACTGATTTTACTTGGACGGAGTTACTTTACATGGTTAGGTATTTTTTGAAAACACTACTTTAATGCAATAAAAAGGCACCTTTGCTTATCTCTAGAATTTTTCACTCACTCCTACCCGAAAATGTCTATAACGTTTCTGTATGTGTTGATCGGTTGATTATGTGATTAATCTGTGTTTGGTACTTCATCGTCTGATTTAAGATTGTTAGGATCTACTGTCAACATTTATTCTTCTGCAGCTTTAGACGTACCCACCGCAGATGTTCCTCACAACGCTTTTTATTCTAAGTATAAGTCCGGATGGTGGGATTTAAATTCAGTGATGAGGCCCCTAATACAATTAAATCAACTTGACTTGGAATACATTAAAGGAGTCTTATTTGAAAAAGATATAATCAAAGGATACGAAGGCTTCCAGTTCCGCGATAAACTGCGTATCTTAGATGTGGGTTGCGGAGGTAAGTGTCCCATTTGCATTGTACCGCGTCTCAAAGTTTACTAGGGGGTCATTTGACCGAATCCCTGGCAAGAGCTGGTGCTGACGTTTGCGGAATCGATGTTAACAGCGATGCAATAGAATCGGCCAAAGATCATCTTTTATTAGACCCTTGTTTGAAGAATGTTATTTACCAATGGGATAGTATTGAAAATCATTGCGTAAAAAACGCGGAGCAGTACGACATCGTTATAGCAAATAATGTGCTGCATCACGTCAAAAATCATGATGTATTCGTAAAGAGCTGTGTGAAAGCCGTCAAACCAGGAGGTCTTATATTTTTCAGCAGTTTTAGTAAAACCTTCGAGTCATGGTTGAGGATTATAGTAGTCGGCCAAACAATTACCCGAACTTTTCCTTACGACACTTTTCATTGGGATAAATTTGTAAATGATTTGGATGTTGAAAAAATGTTACAGGAAGGTAAGTATGACGGAAACGTTTGACAGTGCTGAACATCCTTCTTCTAGCCGGGTGTAAAACTGAAGGAAGTAGAGGAATATACTATGATATATTTTCGGCATATTGGAGATGGAATAATAACACAAACACGATGTATATGATGCATGCGACTAAACCTACCTTGTGAGTTTAGTCGATTTATGTTTGAAAATTAACACTTCTAATAAATGGCTTTGAAATCCACGTGCTACAAAAACAGATTGTGTTAACAACCAAAACAGCCCCAATTTATTAATTTAAAAATATACCACGATAATTGAGGCAGTAAAAAATGCTTCATTGTAGAGTAAAAAAGTAACTTACTTAGTATAAAGGAGTGCAATTTAGTCGTTGAATGAAATCCATCGATTTCAGTTAGGAAGGGTGCAATATTCTTGACACCAATTGAGTAGAAATATATGCCTGTGATTTAGAAGATATTTTAAATTACTTTCAGTGCGAACTCACAATTAGATTACTTCATTACAAAGTAAATTCTTTTTAATTAATATTTCTTAATTGAATTATGGCCGTTTGCACCGACAAATTTAAGCGGAGCTTAGCTTAAGCGTAGCTTAAAATCAATGACAACCATTGTCTCAACAATCGTTGCCATCTTAAGCTAAGCTCCGCTTAAATTTGTCGGTGCAACCGGCCATTAGAGATATATTTGCAAGTAGTTAGTCAGGGAGGTCGAAGGATTTAATAAATTAAAGTTAGGAGTTACAGATTTGTGTGTTCAAATATTAGCTTAGTTAAAAGGATTAATTAATTTCATTTATTCTCCCTTTAAACTTTATAATCTTTAAATACTGTTGTTACCTATAACAACAATGGAGTTCTTGGTATTAAAGTGCATCTACACTTCTCCGTCTATTCGTTAACGCACAACCGCGTTATGCACTATCCTTTTTAGCCCATTTCCACAAACAAAAAAATGCGCTATTGTGGCCACTTTGTCCGTCCGTCCGTCCGTTCTATGAGACGGTACTAGTTCTTTATCTTAAGAGCTATTGTTCTACTTTTTTCGCTATTTGGTTCGTTATGGTGTCGAGGCTGGCACCAAGGAAGGAATTTTTTCTGGGTTTATTGCTAAAAAAAGTTATTGTAAAAAAACCAACAAACCGTTTTTTACATGTTCCATAATTTTACACTTTTGCCGTTTATTAACGATCCTAGATATCGTTTATAATTTTGTATTGCTGTCTGCCGTCTGTATGTTGGTATGTCCGCCTATTCCTTTGTCTGTCTGTCCCTCTATCTATCCGTGTGAACGATAATTTTGTTTAGAAATGTCCGATCGCTTTTAGATCTCCGTTAGTTATGAACTGAATTGCATGAAATTCAATATGGGCATAGCTTTAGCCATATAATACGCAATGCCAAAAGTTGATCGAATCGATTCAAAATTCACAGTGCCCTTTTCGCATCTCGACCATTTATAAACCGAATTGCAAACTTTTTTACTTATAAAAGTATTTGAATGAAATTTGATACATAGGCACTTGGAATAAATGAAAATCTAACGCCAATTTCAAAATTTGGTTTTGCGCATGCGCAGTGCCAACTTTTTTATTTATGGAAGAATTTAAACGAAATTTGACACATAGGCACTTGGAATAAAGGAAAATCTAACGCCAGTTTCAAAATTTTATTTTGCGCATGCACAGTGCCAACTTTTTTTTTCTATGGAAGCATTTTAGTGCGATGCGGTTTCTCAAACTATTAACAAAGTGACTAAACAAAGTAATACATTACGTCGTGATAAACATAATTCTGGTAAAACAAACGTAAAAACTCTGTATGAGGAATTGTCTGAGGTAGTGCCGATCTTAAAATGTAAGAAAAATGAAAATCAAGGGCCACTAAAATATTCGAGCGAGGGTGAATATGAATGTAATCTATCAACAAGAAGGAAAATCTGTGTATGGGCAGATAGTCACGGACGTGGGTTAAGTCAAATCCTAAATGAAAATTCAAACAATTTCCATGTTACCTCATTTTTTAAACCAAACGCTAAATTTAGTAGTGTTGTGGAAGATATTGAAAATATCTCAAAATCGTATAATTGTAAGGATAGTTTAGTGATAGTAGCGGGCACCAACGATATATTGTGTCCGTCTTTTAAACTGGCCGAACTTAAAATTGTTTTAGAACGCATCGTTAATTTAAACTTAACTTGTGATGTCTTTATTAGTTCTATTCCATATAATTACGTTAACACTAAATATAACAACCTAATATTCCATGCAAATAAATTAATACACAGTATGGTATCATGTAGAGATAAATTTTATTTTGTAGTTCTTTATAAATCTTTCGCAAAGGTTGACTATGTAAAGGATGGCATACACCTAAATAGACGTGCAAAAGTGCGAATGTGCACTTACCTTTTGCAAGAGATCTCGTATATTAAACTGAACTGTATAGCGAGTCAATTCCCGTTGTAATAAATAAAATCGTCAAATCTTCAAATCAACATAATTATACTTTTACCAATAATCGTAATTAAACCGCCCGCCACTACTTATAAGTATAACTCCGCACATTCTTACTCATCAATCTCTACCGCCAAATAAAACAATGTCACCTAATAGAGTAATACAAAATTGTAATGATTCACTAAATATTATGCATATAAATGTACAATGTCTGAGAAACAAGTGTTTGGAACTAGAATCAATAGCGCATGCCCATGACTATGACGTTTTATGTATAAACGAGCACTGGCTAAGAAAAGAGGAAATTGAAGTGTTGAGTATACAAGGATGTCGTGTTGTAACGAGTTTTTGCCGTTCGAGTAAAATACACGGTGGGGTTTGCATTCTCATCAAAAATTCTTATAAATGTACACCTTTGAATTTGTTGGGCTTATCGAAGGAAGTTAATTTTGAAGTGGTTGGTTTAAAATATCATAACATTGACATTGTGTCTATTTATCGTTCGCCCAGCGGAGACTTCGATATATTTATGGAGCAATTACTGCATATGTTAGAAACTTTAAATTTTCGTAAATTAATCATTATTACTGGCGATTTTAACGTCAAATTCAATACTAAAGATGAAAAAGCGCACCAGCTATGTAACATTTTTCTAACGTTTGGGTTGAAGCAGTCCGTTTTTGAGAACACTAGAATGCAATCATGTCTGGACAATATTTTTACAAACATTCCAGACTTTTCAGTTACGGTCTTTGATACATATTTTTCTGATCACAATGCTGTTGGTTTTACCCTTGGCATCACTTCCCATAAAGATTGTAGTGGAAATAATGGTAGAATTACATATAGACCAATCACCAACATTGGATTATTTCGCATGTATAATATATTAGAATATGTCAATTGGGAGTTTATCAGTGACGAACGAATTGATTCCGAGACTAAATTCGATATGTTTGTAAAACTTTTCTCAGAGACTATTGTTACCACTTTTCCTCTAAAGTGTAGGCTTGCAACTTCTACTTCCAGGGAAGTAAACTGGTTTACTGATAGCTTAAAGCAACTACGTTCAACACTGCAACTCTGTAGTGATATGCTTAAATCTAAAAATCTAATTCATCTCTAGTCACAAAGGAGATGCTCAGAAATGTGAAATTGAGATACAAAAATGAATTATCAAAAGCGAAAAAGATGACAAATGATAAATTCATAAAAAAAACTCTAAAAATAAGGTAGCTGCGATGTGGCAAATCATTAAACGCAAGAACACAGCAAAATTTGAACCATGCGCTGAACTGAATTGTAACATTTTTAATGACTATTTCATTGACTCAATTGATAACATTGTTAACAATATTCCAATAGATCATGATGATATAGATCCTTTAGATTTTATGGAATTGAGCCATTTTACCGTTAGCTTTAAAGAAGTGGGCTTTAGTACAATTAGGGAGTGTATCGATCGACTAAGAAATAGCTGTAGCAAAGATCCTTATGACATTACTGTAAAAATTGTGAAGTCAATGAAGGATGTTATACTATCTCCATTGACAAAGTTAATTAATAAATGTATTGCGAGTGGTACGTTTCCTTCCGTATTAAAAATTTCTAAAGTAGTACCAATTTTTAAAAAAGGTTGCTTGTCTGATCCTAATAACTATAGAGCTATTTCTTTGACGCCCGTGTTTAGCAAAATTTTTGAATCTGTTTTAAAACTTCAAATGGAAACTTATTTCGAGGATCATCATATAATTAGTCAATCGCAATTTGGGTTTAGAAAAGGGAAGTCTACTGCTCTGGCTGTGAGTAATTTAGCAAGAACAGTTATGAAAGGATTTGAAAATAAAAAATACATTAGTTTAGCAGGTCTTGATTTTACCAAAGCATTTGACTGCGTATCACATAAAATCTTAATCGATAAACTAAGAAATTATGGTTTTGGAAACAAAAGTGCACAGTTAATCCACTCTTATTTATCAAATAGACAACAGTATGTAATTTACGATAATGGTGTTTCAAAATTGTCACAATTAAAGCACGGTGTGCCACAGGGATCTGTTTTGGGGCCCATCTTGTTCCTTATATATATTAATGATCTTCCCCATTGTGACCTATACACCGACCACATTATGTTTGCTGATGACACTTCTCTTATTAAACAATTTGATAGTGAAGAAGAAATCAATGAGTGCATGAAGTTAGCTATAGGAAGAGTTGATAAATGGGTAAAATCAAACAGATTATCTTTAAATGCATCAAAGACACAAACCATGACACTGACGCTAAGGAAACAAAAAATTATCAATCAAAATTCAGATTTTAGGATATTGGGAGTAACGTTAGATCCACATCTGACTTGGAACAGACATGTAGCTATTCAAAGTGCTAAATTATCTAAAGCTATATTTGTTATCAGGAATCTTAAAAGAGTTGCTTCAATGGAAACTGTAATTACAGCCTATTATGGCATTTTTCATTCAATTTTATCATATGCAATTCTTGCATGGGGCCATTCGAAACATGCAAATACTTTATTTGCCTTACAACGGAAGTGTATCCGAATAATAAAAAATATCAAGTACAGAGAGTGCTGTAGGAGTGGATTTGTTGAGCTAGGTATCTTGACACTCCCTTGTACATATATACTTCAATGCCTACTCTATATTAAAGAGAACATAGTTTCACAAACTGTAAAACAGGATTTGCATAGTTATAACACAAGGAACAAAGAACACATTTACATAACTTTTCATAGGCTCAATAAAACAAAGGATGGCGTATCATATTATGGGATGAAGTTTTATAATGCATTACCCACGAAAACTAAAAACTTATATTCACTATCATTCAAAGCTAGTGTAAAGGAATATTTAAAACGTCGAGCATTCTACTCACTAAACGAATTTTTGAACAATAGTTTCAATGACTTAGATTGCTAGCTCTGTTTGTGAAGATGTTGCGATTTTGTTGTCTAAATGTATATTTATTTTGTCCTTTGTCATTTTACCTAATTGTCATCTTGTCTAAGAAAATAGGTTTTAAATTTATATTGTATTGGTAGATAATTTATGGTCAATTATGTCTGTGAAAAAATGACGTGTGAAAATACTTGTAAGTATAAATCACCAATAAAGCATACATACATACAAAGGAAAATCTAACATTAGTTTAAAAATTTAGGTTTGCGCATGGGCAGTTCCAACTTTCTTATTTAGAAAATCATTGAAATGAAATTCTTCTTATAAACTGAAATTGAAGTAGCACGTCAAAAATGGATTGCCCATGTGCAACGCTATCTTTAATACCCATTTGTGGCCGGATTTTTACGATTTTAACAGAAGTTGCATCTTACAAATGGGAAATGAATGCAGGTGGCAATGCGCTTTATGTAATTCGTTTACGATTACTTTTTAACTTGTTCACGTTTCATTCTATACGTAAAGGCGAATTATATCTATATCGCCAATGATTTTCTTTTCGTGGCAAATTTTGGGAAAAAGTATAATTTTTAGTATTCACAAGTTTTAGTTTTGTTTAACAACTAACGTAGAGATCGCAATTTGAAATATCTGCTTGTTTGTCTGGTCTATCCATTGGTATAACATAACCAAACTAGAGACACTATCCACTCTTATATGTTTATTTTATTTTTGTAAGCGGATTTTGACGAAAAGTCGACAAAAATAAAGTTCCATAACAAAAAAAACAAAAAACTGCTCCAGTCATCATTGCAAATTTGAGGTTGCGCACGGCATCTAAGAGTCTATGTAACTGAACAGTTTGTCAGTAATATTGAAAAGTAACATAAGCTTGCCCCCTAATCAACTGGCAATGGCCTAGATTTGGTGTCGATATAGTATTGTAGGAGGGGGGAGGGGGGTGGTGGTGAAAAATGTCGCTGCTTACATATATTAACGTCACAAAAAACATGTTGTATTTGTTTCTTTTCTGATGTATTTATTTGCTGTATATAATGAAGGTGTTGTAGAAATTGAATAAACTCGTCAACAAATTAAATATCTGTTTTTCTTACTATTCTAAAAGTGTTCCTAAAATTTTTAGTGAATTTCCGCTAGAGAAATAATGTTGGTATCACATTTCAAAATAGAATTGATTTTGGAAGCAATGGAACTGCTGTGACTGTTGAAGTTATAGAAAGTAAAACAAAAACACTAATCAACCACAATAATACCTACATTAATAGATCAACGCGTTTCAACAGCAAAGCTGTCATGATTAGCGCACAACTCCCCCTAATTTTAAGTTATTTGTTGTTATCTATCACTACTCGTATTTACAAAAATTCTTACGTTATAATAACGCTTGATTGGATACTTATAGCTAAGGCCGGCAATATCAATGTTTTGCCGTTTCTCCAATCAATCAATCAATCAATACTTTATTATCAATAAATAGTAGAACTATATAAGATTCGTCAAAGTGAAAACAACAAACTACAATTACATAGAAAGACAAACAAAACAAATTAAAATATATTAAACCTGAATATCACAGATCAATGGACTGGGATTGAAGAAACTCGTTCACTGAATAGAAGGCATTTGCTTTTAGATAATTGCTAATAACATTTTTTAGCTGAGTTATTGGTAATGATCGATATTTCAAAGGTATTTTGTTGTAAAATTTACTCCCATAGTAATTAATGCAATTTAGTGAAGTAGTTAGACGAACTTGATTTGTGCGTAAATTACCGATACTTCTCGTTACATATCGATGAGTAAAATCACTAGACTGATAAGACGAAATATTGTCAATAACATGTAAAATGCAATTTAAAATATAAATACATGGCAAAGTTAAGATACCGAGATCAATGAATTTGTACCTACAGCAAGCTCTATAATTAAGGTTAGATATTATTCGGATGGCACGTCTTTGAATTGAAAATATTCTTTTCATTCCTGCCGAATGCCCCCACGTTATAATCGCATAACTCATAATAGAATGAAAGCATCCATAATATGCACTGATTACTACATCAGTTGATACTGTAGATTTCAAACAACGTAGCAAATAACATGCTTTTGATAGCTTGATTGATAAGTGGTTACAATGGGCAAGCCAATTCAATTTGGGATCAATATAATTAGTAACATTTAAAGACCGATTTTATCACACAGTTTTATGAACCAACCTGTTCTTGTGGTACTCTCGAGGGTACTCTAATATAAACGAATACTCAAAGTTTACGTTTTTCGGCATTCAAAAGCATGCTGATAAGACAATTTTGTACAATTGTCGTCACGTCGTAACGGAGGTTTAATCTTATCATTCCAACTTAGATATTTCCAGAAGCAATGTGTGGATTTAAGTAGTACCTATAGTCTTTAGGAAGATTTGATAGCTTCTACTGTTCTAGAAATGCCAAGTAAGTGTACCAATCGAAATAATCAGACTTTTTTGGAGACTACTTTATTGCACTAAGGGAAAAGGGCAACTTTGCTTATCTGTAGAATTTTTCACTCACGCTTACCGAAATAGTAAATTACGTCATAAAGTTGTAATAGTGTTTATTACAAGTGAGTAGAAAAATTATCTACGAGAGCCTATAATACGCAAATTACAACAGAATTACGTACCTACCATACTTTTTCCACGACTTTCCTGAAAATGAGGTCATAGGTAACGTATAATTTAGAGTCATGATATTATACCCATTACCTACACCCGTGTGTAATGAAAGAATTAGAATAGATCATGTATGTACGTTTGGAAGTGATAATTATCTACAAATGTCAAAAGTATCAACAGACGTCGTTTTGGGTTTTGCCTTATTTTCACGGAGATCGTAGTCTATAACGTTTCTGTGGGTTGATCATGTGATTAATCTGTGTTTCATCTTGACTCCATCTGATTTAACACCATGTTAGGATCTATACTGTCAGCTTTCATTATTCTGCAGCTTTAGACGTACCCAGCGCAGATGTTTCTCACAACGCTTTTTATTCTAAGTATAAGTCAGGATGGTGGGATTTAAATTCAGTGATGAGGCCCCTAATACAGTTAAATCAACTGGACTTGGAATACATTAAAGGAGTCTTAATTGAAAAAGATATAGTCAAAGGATACGAAGGCTTCCAGTTTCGCGACAAACTGCGTATCTTAGATGTGGGTTGCGGAGGTAAGTGTCCCATTTGCATTGTACCGTGTCTCAAAGTTTACTAGGGGGTCATTTAACCGAATGCCTGGCAAGAGCGGGAGGTGATGTTTACGGAATCGATGTTAACAGCGATATACTAGAAGCGGCCAAAGACCATCTTTCATTAGACCCTTGTTTGAAGAATGTTATTTACCAATGGGATAGTATTGAAAATCATTGCGTAAGAAACGCGGAGAAGTACGACATCGTTATAGCAAATAATGTGCTGCATCACGTTAAAAATCATGATGTATTCGTAAAGAGCTGCGTGAAAGCAGTTAAACCCGGAGGTCTTTTATTTTTCAGCAGTGTCAGTAAAACCTTCGAGTCATGGTTGAGGATGATAGTAGTCGGCCAAACAATTACCCGAACTTTTCCTTACGACACTTTTCATTGGGATAAATTTGTAAATGATTTGGATGTTGAAAAAATGTTACAGGAAGGTAAGTATGACGGAAACGTTTGACAGTGCTGAACATCCTTCTTCTAGCCGGGTGTAAAACTGAAGGAAGTAGAGGAATATACTATGATATATTTTCGGCATATTGGAGATGGAATAATAACACAAATACAATGTATATCATGCATGCGACTAAACCTACTTAGTACCTAAGTTTAGTTTATTTATGTTGGAAAATTAACGCTTCTAATAAAATATACGTGTGACAAAGAAAGATTATGTGAACCAACACTAAGTCCCCAATTTATTCAAAAAGAGACCTGCAGTTTGCAGTCCCAGCTGATGGAAACAAACTATGCCTGTATATGACTCACTCCCAATAAGTCGATCTTGTGACGCACCATGTCCCAACCCAAATCTCATTTGGTGGATGGTTGGATCTCAAAATCTCTGTCGTCGAAAGAAGTCTGAAAATTATTTCAATCTAAAGTCTAAACCACCCAGGGACACACTGACACATAAAAATTTCATCAAAATCCGTCCAGCCGTTCAGGAGGGGTTCAGTCACAAACACACGTACAGATGAATTTTATATACCTACACTGTGTCCAAGATGAGGGCGTCTATCATGGGGATCTCGAAATCCATAGAAGATACGAAGATGGTCGAAAAGATACGCAATTTAAAGAGTTGTTATTATACTAAGGTATCTGATCCATTTCGTGCTATATCAGGAGTGCCCCAAAGAAGCAATTTGGGCCCGCTACTGTTTCCCTTTTCATTAGTGGCCTTCCTTTAAATATCAAATGGCGAATGATTTAAAGATATTTAAAGGAATTACGAATGTTGATGATGTACAACTACTTCAAACAGATATTGACAGTGTCGTGGCCTGGAGTAACAGAAACCAACTACTTTAATATCAATAAATGCAAAAGCCTGACGTATACAACGAAGTAGGGATATACCGAAGCGGATTACTCTATGGACCAACAAAAACTGCAAACTGTGAAAGTAATTAGATTTGGGAGGAAAATTTACAATTGCGATAAGATCGGAAGAACGTATAAATAACGTTGTCAATTCAGCACTAAACAATTTAGGTTTTCTAATACGCAATACCTCCGAATTACAAAATATCGTTTCCCGAAAAATTCTCTACAACCACTTGGTACGATCTAAGTTAGAGTAGAACAGTATAGTATTTAGAATTCCGGTCTACAAATCCATACAACAAATAGAGACAGTCCCGAATAAATGTTTAAAAATCTGAATTTTAAGAGGCACGTTACTTACCCCCAATATGTTCAATATCGCGAAGTTAGAGAGGAAAATCATACCATGCCGTTAAAATATAGAAGAGAAGTTGCTGATATTTGTTTCATGCACAAATAATAGAATTGACTGTCCTAATTCGCTACCACTTACTAGTAAGTCTATATAGTCCGGGAGGTAGCGTCAAATTTTCATGGGTGATTATACCGAGAATTTCCAGTTTCTTATCGATTAGTTTTTCGTACAAAAATGAAGAAAACGTATGTTAGCTGACGCGACCCCGTGACTTAAGATTCCGAGAGCGTGCGCATCTCGCAAGAAAAAATAGATTTTCGGAGCATTTTACTGTAGTTGAAAATTTTCTGGTAGATAATTGGTAAGATTTTCTTGACGAAAAAAAATGTTAGCTGCGAGATCCCTGTGATTTAACATGTTAGCTGCGCGCATGTTCATCATGTATAGAAAATTGGAAAATTCGGACTATTATACAGGAGCTGAAATTTATTTATGTGACAGTTGATGGAATGAGAACTGTATAAATAAATGTCAGCTGATGCACAGGTGTGACTTAACCTGTTAGCTGCGCGTTTGAAGTGCAACGCGCGGTGAGTAAATTACGCGGCGCGTCGCTTGGATACTTGGATTCAGCAGGATATAACGCTAACAGTCATTGAAATTTTGATGTAATAACAATGAACAACGATTGTAAGCTCGTGTGCAGTATATATATTCATAAATTTCATAAATGTAAGTCGTAATGTACTTTAAAATCCGATTTTCATACAAAAGAAACAAATATAAAACAGTTTATATGATCGATTATTCAGCATCGGAATCACTTTCTTCTTCCTGTTCGTCAGTGCTACTTTCCGATTGATCTTCAATATCAGAGTGTTCTTCATGTTCCTGGTGATCATTATCATCATCAGATTCTCTGAAAGTATCTGAAAAAAAATACAATTTCATAAGTTTCAAGCATTACTCAAATGAGCATTGGGCAAATCTCAAATTACCTTCTATTTCAGCCTGACTACTTGAGATTTCATCAAGTTTCAAGACGATATCAATGTATCGCGTACAGCGACTTTTATGAAAGCCTACAAATTTAGCGATAAAGATGAGGTACTGAAATTAGATCAAAATTTCGAAGGATCATTGCTACCTCCGTGCAAGTCCGAGTTGCGTCAACATATCCTCCGAACATCTTATAGTGCTCAATTGTGGACTCACGCACAGTCTCGTACTCCAACTCTATCATCTCCAAAGGATTTTGGATGAGTAGAAGAGGAGAACAGATACGATTTTAAATGGTTCGAAGGAGATCAATTGCCGAAACTTGATGAAATCTCAAGTAGTCAGGCTGAAATAGAAGGTAATTTGAGATTTGCCCAATGCTCATTTGAGTAATGCTTGAAACTTATGAAATTGTATTTTTTTTCAGATACTTTCAGAGAATCTGATGATGATAATGATCACCAGGAACATGAAGAACACTCTGATATTGAAGATCAATCGGAAAGTAGCACTGACGAACAGGAAGAAGAAAGTGAATCCGATTCTGAATAATCGATCATATAAACTGTTTTATATTTGTTTCTTTTGTATGAAAATCGGATTTTAAAGTACATTACGACTTACATTTATGAAATTTATGAATATACATATATACTGCACACGAGCTTACAATCGTTGTTCATTGTTATTATATCAAAATTTCAATGACTGTTAGCGTTATATCCTGCTGAATCCAAGCGACGCGCCGCGTAATTTACTCACCGCGCGTTGCACTTCAAACGCGCAGCTAACAGGTTAAGTCACACCTGTGCATCAGCTAACATTTATTTATACAGTTCTCATTCCATCAACTGTCACATAAATAAATTTCAGCTCCAGTATAATAGTCCGAATTTTCCAATTTTCTATACATGATGAACATGCGCGTAGCTAACATGTTAAATCACAGGGATCTCGCAGCTAACACTTTTTTTCGTCATGAAAATCTTACCAATTATCTACCAGAAAATTTTCAACTACAGTAAACTCCTCTGAAAATCTCCTTTTTTTTTGCCAGATACATAGGCTCTCGAAATCATAAGTCACGGATCTTGAGCAGCTAACATGGAAATTTTTTTTTCGTCAACATCACAAAGGCCTATACTGAAAAATTCAGCCTCAGTATAATGGTCCGGTGAAATTTGACGCTACCTCCCGGACTAATATGTTCCAGCCCATAAAATCAGACCAAAAAGTATATTTTATGTGCCTAACGTGTCGAACCGGTCACAAATTTAAATCGCCGATAATAAGGGCAGCCATAACCACCAATGCATATATTCACCAGTCCAATGCCAAAATTTATTTATTTATTTATTTATTATCCCCCCGTTGATCTTGGCGCTTAATAGGCTTGCGCCCAATTCCATAATGATCAGTGATCACACAACACTCTAGTTGTGCAAGAATACCTATCGGACAAATTTACTGGGAAAATATGCCCGATAGGTATTCCCGCACAACTCGAACGTTTTGCGCGGTCGCACCAGCACAACTTTTGTTTTTTTTTGTGTACCGTACATCGTTGTATTCGTAATAATAATTCTACTTTTTTTACGGGTCATATAAAAAAATAAAGTTGATTATGATTTCTCCGAAACGAAACGTTGTATTGAAAAGTTCTCAAATTTGCCTTTTGGAGCTCAAAAAGTGGCAATGAGAAAGTGTTTTTATTTTTTGTATCTGCACAAAGAACATCAGAAATATGATATATCTTCGAAAGTAATCGGAATTTTCTGGTTTTCTTTAAAGCATGATAATAATTCTTTAATTACGTATCTTTTCTCTAATTTGATCACCTTATGGTTTCGAAGATCCCCATGATAGAGATCTTTATCTTGGACACAGTGCATACTGTGTGTCCCAGGGAGAACGAACCATAGGGAACCAGAATTAATGTACTTTACGCGAAAAATACATTGCCGTTACCCTATGGTGCGTTCTATGTGGGGACACACTGTATATAAAGATATAAAATTGCTGATAACATTTTTTGTGTTGTGAATAACACAAATATTAACAGCGACCTTGTTATTGTCGTCCAACATTACTTCAACTTAGAGTTTTTAATAACGTGCCAGGTACGATAGTTCATAGCAAAATAATAACGCTTGATTATAAATCTATAGCTATTTTTCTCAAATTAGCGAAAATGTTGACGATCGCTAAATAAATGTGTAAGTAGTTTTCGAACCTGAAATTAGTAACTGATTAAATAATATCAGAACTCCGAAAATGCCTTCAAAATGGTTTTAAAGTGTTTTGGACCCGTAATATATCATTCACCTCCCAGTACCGCGACGTCTGCGGGGGCGATTATTACGTTCCTGACAAACTAGAGCCAATTCTGTAATACATTTCCAAAACATATCCGAAATTATACATAGCTTACAAAAAGTGAGAAAATTACATTCCGCCCCTTTCCTTTTCGAAGAATCTGTACATAGATTACGATATACTATTTTCAAATTTTCAAAATCGTAAGAGGACATTTTTGTATTATGTTTCAATTTTAAGCAAATTTTAAAAACGCGAAAGTGTAAACTCACCTTTACCCGATCCTCAAAAGTGATTGAGAAGCATAAAAAGTGTATTTTGTATTTTTAGAGCATTTTTTAAGAATTAAAAAAAAATGTTCTATTGTTTGCGTTTTGTCCGTCCGTCCGTCCGGAGTCCTGGAATTTTGCAGTAAGTAGCCTATACCTTGAAGGCGTGCCAGACGCCCATCAAATTTCGCTGTCTAAAGATGTCCTGAGATGCTGTTTTTGAAAGTCAAACGTGCATAACTTTTACATACAACAACCAATCGGTCTAGATTTTGCATACGCATGCCTTTAGTGGTGCCAAGTTAAACTTTAGAACATGGGGGGGGGGGGTTAACACATGTTCTACCCTTCGTGGAGGAGTGGAACTAGTTTTATCCTTCATGGTACTATAATGAAAGGTCTCAACGAAAAGAATTAATTTCTACTAACCATAGCCCTCCTCCTTGACCTCTTATCGTTATCGGGTACCACAAAGGGCGAGTGAGACGTCTGCAAGAAATATATCCATTGGTGATGTCACAACAAAATCTATTTCGGTTAGAAAAATGCGCTTTATCTGCACAAGAGTTGTGCACAATTTATACTTGTTTCAAGGGATATTCGTTAATTATATGGACTTTTCACTGACCATTTGCCCATCCGTCCGACCGATTGAGTGAGACAAAAATCTTGTTTGAAATTTTGGGGATCGATAGATTAAGCCTACCTGCATGGACATCCTATTCACATTGAGGCAAATTTATATGTTCGTTTACTACGCATTTCATCCCCGCGCTCCGATTAACAGGGATGTCAGAAAAGTGCGGCAGAGATTAAAAACTTACATAAAGCTAATTACCGAGACTATTCGATCCAATAGTTTGAAAAACATTTCTGTAATTTAATGGAGATTCGAGGTATCGACTTAAACCAAATTAAAACAAGTATAAATTGTGCAGGTAAAGCGCATTTTTTGAACCGAGGTAGCAGGAGCATGCTATATTTATCGATGTTTACTTTTTTGGTAGATGATAAATTGGGGGGGGGGGGGGCTCTTACACATAAATCAATCGCCCTTTGAGAGTACCCTCCTCTGACAATCTGTTTTTTAGATATAAGGAATTGTATCCGATCATGATAGGGGTCGAGGAGGAGGGCTATGGATGACAGAAATTAATTCTTTTCGATGAGAGCTTTAATTGAAGCAAGAATTGAGTAGGTTACTACTCATTCAAACCTATTAAAATGACAATTTAACATCTGCTATAAAATAAAGATTTAAAGGAGCCCACTTTGTGTCCAAAAACTGCGCTGATCGATGAATGTCGAATTTTTAAATTCAAATGTTTAGCGAAAATTTTCGAATGCATCTTTTTTTGCGCAAATTTGCAATAAACAATATGGCGAGACGATGGTACGACAGAGTCGAAGATGGAAAGTAATATTTTTGACACTAGCAGAACGGTTTAAGGCCTGAAACTGGTTCTAAAAGGGCCACATTCAAAAACTGTGGCCTCTATGATAAATGCAGGTACTGTTATCGATGTTACATGCGCACGATATCATATTTATCTGATAAATGCGCAATTATGGTACATAGTTCCCATTGTGAACCGCGATGGGCCACCTTCTTTAATGATTTGAAATAAATGGTTCATATCGAAATGGAGACAGAATAGTTACCAAATCCGAAGCTGGGATTTGCATATTATAAGTAATAAATACCGTCTGCCACTAATTTATTATCTATCCTTGAAAGAAACGTTCTGTATGCCAATGTACTTTCGAATGCAGTCTTAAGATGGGAAACAGTTGCCAATAAATTTCCTTACAGTGGCCAAAAAATTGGTCCTTCGTGGCGAATCAAAATGTTTGGTCTTTTTTTCCCACTTGCATCGACGAATAATATAGCACTGCAAGCTAAGCGACATGCAACTCTTTAACGTGACTGAAAGTGGTTGTTAATCTACCTGCTACTAAAAAATAGTTACTTAGATACACATTTTGTACTAAACTATTTTGATCCTATGCCATACGTCTAACTTATAATTTTTTAGATTTAGACAAATGTGGAAAAGTTCACCTAACCGTATCGTCCTTAGAAGAAACCTACTTAGAACTAAACTGGGTAACAAAATGCGATTCCATGTACGATATGGTTCCCGATGAGATCGCGCTGTATGACAAAAATCCTTTAGATCGCAACGTAAGTACACGATCCTGTTTTTAAAACCCCAAACTGACGCTATAATCTTTGTGTCATAAGGAAGAGATGCCTCCGCGTGTTTCAGTATTAGCTCGAAGATATCCAGAAGGCTACTACAAAACAAAGGTAAAGTTTGGTTCCCCGTGGTTACCTGGAAATTGGGAGTATCAAGAGAATATGATCCAAGCAGAGCACGGCCAGCATTGCTTTCCATATTGGATTGCGTCATTAAAAAGAGACATGTTAATCGATGTGCAGTGTCTTAGAATTAATCCAACGTGGATGTTTGATAATAGGTAACATTTGAAGGTATTTACATTTATACCCTAATGGGACAATAACTATACTACTTATTTATAAAAACTTCGCAGTAATAATTAACCTTGCTTGCAGTCACCGAATCGGAAAAAAACGGATAGGTTCAGTGATCATTCCCGGAACTCACAATTCCGGAAGTTCGAAGACGGCTACTTTTTTGCAGAGCTACGTCATGAATCAAGACAGAAACGTTTGGACCCAGTTGGTGTTTGGGATCCGATACCTTGATCTACGTGTGGGTTATTATGGAAGGGAAGGGTATGATGAATCAGTCTTACTAATGAACTACAAACCACTTGTTTACAGTTTTTATATTAACCACGATGTGGTACGTATTACAAGGTTAGACCCGTCTTAAGAGAAATTCGGAAATTTTCAGAACTCGCCCCTAGAGAAATAATAGTTGTAGACTTTCACCGATTTCCTTACCCATCCAATTTTAACGCAAACATACATGAATCTTTACTAAAAGTGTTGCATTATGAATTACACGATTTGGCATTGTACCCTAGTGGTCTACAAATTGGAAGCGGTCCGACGTTCAATGAAATATGGGCGCGCAACAAAAGCATAATCGTGTGTTATAATGAAAAAGAGGTCTCGGCAGGTCAGCAACATTTGCCAAATTTCATACTCCTCTGCTTATGTGAAACGTTTCAGGTCATCGATGGCTTTGGCATCCAATAGAACAATTTTGGGGAAACAAGCGTGATGTTGGAGATTTAAAAGACTTCCTAGACACTTCAATAAAACAGCATAAGTCCGTTTTAAACCCATTGTGGGCCCTAATGGCCGAATTAACCCCTCAAGCCTTCGATGTGATTTTTCGAACTAATAACCTAAGGAAACTTGCAAACAACGTCAATCGCCACGTCACAAAATGGGTACGCAGTGAATGGAGCAACTCTTCCGTAAATATTGTGGCGACCGATTACTTTCTAGGGAATGATGTCATTAATGTGGCGATTGGTAACAATATTCTGTGATACCATAACTTAGATAGTTTTTATAGTAAATTAATTAGTTTGTGGCATATATCTATTAAGATTCGCAAATAAATCTATGGCGGTAAATTCTGGTTTTGTCCAATTACTTGTTATTATTTGCATATCCTTGTTCTATATAGCGCACACACTTCTCACCCTATCAGGACATTTTATTTTTAGAGAGACAGCAATTACGCTAAACAGTAGAACTAGTTACACATAGGTATTCAAAATTAACACTTGTTATTTCATCGAGTTATCAAGTAGGGGGAGCACTTCTTCCGAGTCATTCCGGGACTTTTGTTTCGAAAAATACTGCTTACAACTTATACTATCAACACACCCACCTTACCCATAAGTTCGACATTGCCATTCGATGTGCAAAATGGAAAACGTTTAAGCTTTGAATATTATTTATATATTCAAAGGTTTAAGTAGGTAAGTGCTATCATAGATGGTGTTCACTGTTCTATCATAGCCACCCTTGATTTTTCAAAGCAACATCACGGATATAATCGATTACCTCTGATCGCATGCTGCATATTAAACAAAATCTCAGCTGCTATTACTGAATCACACCATGGAAAACGATTAGGTAAGTGCATTTAGTTGATGTAGTTCTGAATTCTGATGTATTGGATTGGAAATCAGGGCAAAAGACGGCATGTTTCAAACTTCCCATCGAAACTTACCCTCTGGACTTCTAGGATTCACATTTTTGGTTTATTGAGTTTCTTGATCAACTTTGAGAAAATGTTGTTTCCCATCTCGGAATAAAATGATCAAGAGTTTCTGCTTCATGGAGGTTGCAAACTACATAGAGTGTATACAATGTACAGGCACTTAAAATAAAACCGTAGCACCGTCATCGAAGATGCATTTCCAGTTAAGAGAAAAATACGCTGCACGCCGATAAGAACTCGCGAATCATTATAAAATGCCAACAAGAGCCATTTCCTGTATCTGCGTCGTTTCCGTTTGGTTTTCTCCAACTGCAACAGGAGTGCGCCATCGCCATCATCTCCCTTCAACAAAGGTTATGTGATTAACAAACGAAAGTTAACTTTTCAACCGTAATTAATTTCCACACGCTTTTACTTTAAGCATCTACTGAAAAATAACTATGATTTTGTTTACGATTGTCTCCACTACTTTTGTTTTGCGTATATCGTAATGTACAGATAATGTTTTTAGTCGTCGCAACTCACTTTACTTACTTGACATTTTTTCTCGAAAATCATATACCTATTTCTTTTAGCTAGATACTATATACTATTGCGACAATGCGCACCTTTTTTTTAGCGCATTTTTGCAAATTTATTTGTAAAAAGTAGCTTTTAATCTCACTTTGGCTGGCTGGCTGGCCGGCTGGCTGGCAGCAAATGTGGGCGCGTAGAAGAACTCTTGTAGAAAGGCAACGGGTGTACGTGTATCTACAAGGCCGTGTAATTTGTCAACCTTAGGGATAGGGCTACATGATGTCGGGTTGGCGATACCTGGGCGTCATCCTCGAGCGTAGTTTACTAACGTGAAGGTTTTTCAGTTTTTTCCTATCTTCCACTACAGTTTTGGTCCGATTCTTTTCAAATTAGTGTCGTCGAAAAGATGTTGTAAAGGCGCACAACTCCTGCGTGGCGGAATTTTGTTTTTTGTCCTAGGGGCGAAATTAACGACCGTTAGCAAGGCGCGCGAACGCGTCTTCGAGATGTAGTCAACTTCGGGCGCCTTTTACCTTCCGTTGCGAATTTTGTCACGCGATTTAACGTTTCGTAAAGCTCAAATCGCTGTCTCTCTTTCTCGTGTCGCCAATAGAATCTCGACCAATGAGAAGTGCCCCAAAAATTAAGTACTATCTTGTGGAAGGTTTTTAGCGAAATCCACCAAAATGTGGGTGTAATATAAGTATGCCCCGAAAAAGGAAATGTGGTAGCCTCCAAGATCTAATTGATCGTGGAGTGAAAACTTCAAACGCGAATTTGGGGTGAACGGGGCGTCGGAAGTGGATACCGTCAACGGGAATGTGGTAGCCCCTGACACGATCTCACTGATGGTGGAGTCAAATCTTCAAACGCGTATTGGAAGGGAACGGGAGATCGGAAGTGGATACCGACAAAGGGAATATGGTAGACCCCGACAAGATTTTACTGATGGTGTAGTCAAAACTTTAAACGCGAATTGCGGGTGCACGCGGAAAGTGGAAGCGGGTACCGACAAAGTGAATGTAGTAGCCTTCGACAAGATCTTTTATTGATGGTTGAGTCAAAAGTGGCTAATAGAATACTGATCTGCTACACAAAAATGCGCTGAAGTCCCTTCGATCTCACACGAGGACTTTGATAATTTTTTCCTATCTTCTACTACAGTTTTGGTCCGATTCTTTTCAAATTGGTGTCGTCGAAAAGATGTTGTAAAGGCGCACAACTCCTGCGTGACGGAATGTGAACCCTTGATTTTAAAATGCTTACAGCGAACGTAAATATCAATATTTTGCGCCCAAATTTTTTTTGAGCGTTTTTTAACAACAAAATCTCCCGATTTCAGTAAAAATCAAAAAATGTCGAACCTGCCTAATGCATGGTATTCCAACCGCTGAGTAAATAACAGCCGATCAAAAATGAGTTGCTGTCGAGTCGCCTTTGGAAGTTCAAGTTAAGTACGATTTCCCATGTAAACAAAAATTCCAAAGGTAACTCGAAACCAACTAATTTTTGATCGCATAGTATAAGACCCTATGTTAACCGTTCCCGAAAGGCTATTCAAATTATTCTTGCAGCATCCGAAAGTATTCGTCATTTGGTAGGTTAGAGGGAAAATTAATATTTTATGGCTTCAGTTCCGTTTATTAACTAGTCACCGATTTTATGTTCGCAATTCTAAGTGAGAACTAGGATAGAAGTTGCAAGGAGATCGAAGTTACGTTTGACCCGAAATTCACAAGAAATAATTGGTATTAAGTACTGGACTTCTGAATTTAGGAATTTTAATCTGATCAATGTAGTAAGCATAATAACCCGTAGCTGAATAGAGATGTTGCAGCAAACGTCGCTTGACTGGAGTTTGGTGCGATTTGAAGCGCGCTTAACTATCTTGATGTTTGAGAAGGCCTCCAGATTTTCACATCGGGGATTCGAGAAATTAATGAAAGAAAGTTTTAATTTTGAGCAGTATTGTACGTGTACGTTATGAAGAAAGGCTCTTGTTTTACCTTTTTGGCATTTGTCGCCGTATTTTGAGCTTTTGCATCACTTTTGCTCCTTCGCATCTTTTGCGCTACTGAAATATAGCCATTGATTTTAAGATAGGAGTTTAAAACTTTTATTTTCGTTGATTATAAGAGGAGTTTTTTTCCTTTCTTTTGTTTCCCCATACATATGGCTAGTTAATTTTTTCATTCCCGCTTTGGGAAATTATAGTTTAACCTGTGTCGTAATTCTGTTGCAGGCCGTTCGCCGTATACCCTTCAAATCCCTGGGTTCATCGTTTGCCAGACTGGCTTCCGAAACGATTCCGCGTGACTCTAGAAATGAATAAATCAAAACGCCGCCGCAACTTCTAAGTACTATCAACTGTATCAGTGCAATCAGAATAACGTGCCCCTTTACGATATTTATCCACGTGGGCCCCCCGGCGAGGTGGAGTAATAAGGAGCTCGGTACAGTATGGTTATTTTGGCCCGCTAATCTATTAGCATCAACTAGATCTGAATGGTCATGTCACCCCTACCATTTCTATTAGTATTTACTACACGATATCAAAAGGATCGGGATCGATCGGGGATTGTTTCCAATTTTAAATTGATTATTGCATGAACTAAAAAAAAAGGAAGGGCGGTATGTAAATTCTGGTACTTACTAAACAAATAAAATGCGCGCACACGTGCGGCCCTTGCGATTTGAAATTGAAAGGTTCAAGCAGTAAAATGTAAACGACAACACATAATGTGGATCTACTAAGTTTGTGGAGCGACAGCCAAAGAATATTAGTTGCTATTTGCTACAGCGTAGATCGTCAAGTCCAAATCGATGAGTATTGTAATATTTTATTCCATGGTATTGATAATAACATCACGACAGTAATATTAATAACTAGTTGGCCCGACGGACGTTGTCCTCTTTCTTAGCTATGAATACCTATCCAATTCGAACTGGAATAAATAATAACAAAAAATTATTTCATGAAATTCGCTGTGGCTAGCACAGGTACCACCGACCCTACCTGCGCATGCGCGATTCTGCCCTTTTATGTCTAAGAATAGGTGTAGCAAATTTGGTTTAAATTGGTTCAACCGTTTAGCCGGAAAAGAGATTTTGACACACTTGCCCCAAAATCTCCCCATCACTCCCCAAAATAATAAAAAATAAACGCACTCACTTCTAGTTGCTTTTGGCAATTCAGATCTACCAACGTACCTTTTTTTTGTTGCGCCAAATTCCGTAATTTGAAAGCAATTATTGTATTTCTGGATATGAGTCAAAAAATGTATAGAATCTAGCCAATGAATGTAGTGGCTCTGGTGGCGGTACCAATGGCGTCAAATTCACTTGCCCACTGGCGCAACATAATCCCGGGGCTTCAGTGTTAAACTTAAAAGCCTAATAGCAACGATTTACTTTAACTGTAATCGATTGATTGATAATCGTTATACCTAAATGCAGCTCGATAGGGTTTAAAGGGGACATTTCTGCGTTGGTCATATCGATTCCGGTAACTTCGTTTCGCGCTTTGCTTTGCTCGTCAGTTTGACTTACTCGTATTAGTTTGACTTGTAGGATTATGAATTCTGCGACGTAAGTTGGTACCATGTTGGTACGTCTAATAAGTAGCATCTTTGTTAGGTTGGCAATAAGCGAGTTTGGGACAAGAGACACTTGCAATAATGTAATTGTCAGAAGGTATGTACGTTTTATCCGTTAATGTTTGTAATATACAAAATCGTCCTGAATAGCGTTTATCATTGCTCTCGGTATTTATCCATACCCATCCATTTACCACAATTGGCGACGAGGATAATTGGATTAAAGATAATTGGAAAGGATAATTGGTTAAAAGAAAAGGTCGATATTTTTTTTCAACATAACCTAATTGGACGCGTGCTCTAATTTTTCTAATACATATTTTTTTGGGCTACGTTCGTTACAACTTGGTGGAAAGATGCCAGCCGGTGTACAAAACGCTGTAGTTACTGACCCAGTTAGGCCAGCCGGTGCACAAAACGTTGTAGTTACTGACGCAGTCATGGGACACAGACCAATTGTAGGCTCGATGGCAGAATACAATCCAAAGGAAGATTGGGAGTTATATAAAGAGCGTTTGGATCAATTTTTTGAGGCGAACCAGATTACACATGCACCATATTGCACAGCGACACTCATCACGTTAATTGGAACATCAACGTACCGAATTTTGCGAGATTTATGCAGCCCAGTTTTGCCAAAGGAGAAGACATATGCGGAGCTTTGTCAATTGTTAAGACAGCATTTTACTCCAGCGGTAGCAGTATTTAAAGAGAGGATTGAATTCTATAGTGCAAAGCAAGAGGACGGAGAAACTATCAACGATTGGTATTTACGAATTAAAAGCTTAGCTTCAAATTGCAATTTTCATCATTTGGAAGACATCCTCAAAGACAAATTTGTCACGGGAATGTTGCCAGGCAGAATTTTAAGTCGTATTTGTGAAGAAGATCCAACCAAGAAAGATTTGGAAGCACTCAAAGTTTTAGCACAAAGTTTGGAGGTGACGCTGAAAGAGAGAGACAACATTCATTTTGTGGGGCGAAGAAAATCTTCACAGTTGCAGGGGAAATCTGGACAACAGAAACGAGAGGTGCCGTCAAGGAGTTTTCAACCGATTCAAAAATCTTCAAGTAAATTCCAGCCAGGGGCTAATACGAGGTGCTACGCTTGTGGTGAGACAAATCATAATTATAAATTTTGTAAATATAAACGATATAAGTGTACTAACTGTTCAAAGTTTGGGCATATTAGTAAAGTATGTGCAATTAATATAAAAAAGCAACATTTTTTACAAGTTAACGATGAAGAAGTTGTTGAAACAGACGATTTTCCAGAGGCATTGTACAATCTATTTAAATTGAGCGATAAAGACATTGTAGATAGGCAAAGTTTATTTAGTATTCAGCTAGAAATAGAGAACATTAAATTTTGTTTTGAGGTAGATACGGGGGCTAGTGTGTCCATTTTGCCCGAAGGTATTTATAAGGAAAAATTGTCTATGATTCCATTAAGAAGATGTAGTACTAGTTTACAATGTTATGATGGAAAAATGATTATTCCATTAGGATCGATAAGGGTAAACCTATGTTATCAAAATAACAATTTTATGACAACTTTGTTAATTGTAAATAGTAATGGTCCACCATTATTGGGTCGAGATCTGATAAGTAGATTAGGAATTAAGTTAGTGGAATCGAAAAACAATAATGTTTATAGTATTAACGTGGTAGGGAATTCTAAGAGCTTGAACGCTTTGTTAGATAAATATGAAATCATTTTTCGTGACGAGTTAGGAAAATTTTCCAAAAGTAAAGTTTCTATTACCGTTCCAGTTAATACAAAACCAATATTTTGCAAACCTTATAATATTCCATTTGCATACAAGGCCAAAGTTGAGCAAGAACTTGATAGATTAGAGAAAATTGGCGTAATTACAAAAGTCGAAACAAATAATTGGGGAACACCACTAGTTCCAATTATTAAGAAAGATAATTCAATTCGTTTATGTGCTAATTACAAAATAACTGTAAATAAGTTTTTAGATAACTTCAATTACCCAATACCTTTAATTGAAGATATATTTGTAGCATTACAAGGAGGTGTAGAATTTACCAAATTAGATTTAAGCCAAGCATATAATCAGCTCATAGTGGATGATCAGACAAAATCACTATTAGCGTGGAGTACTCACAAAGGAGTTTATTTAGTTGAACGATTACCATTTGGGGTGAAAACGGCATGTGCAATTTTTCAAAAAGAAATTGATACTATCTTAAAAGGGTTAAAAGGAGTGTGTTGTTTTATTGATGACATTATTATAACAGGTAGTACTCGCCAAGAACATTTGCAAAATTTAGAAGCAGTTTTAGTTAAGTTAGCCGCTTCTGGTATCAAAGTAAAGCTAGATAAATGTGAATTTTTTAAAAGTAAAATTAATTATCTAGGTTACGTTATTGATCGAGAGGGGTTACACAAAGATAATGCGAAAATTCAAGCAATTAAAAATGTAAATAGGCCTGAAAATGTCACTCAATTAAAAGCTTTTATAGGTATGGTCAATTATTATGGCCGATTCATAAAAAATTTGGCAAATATTCTAAAACCGTTGTATGAACTATTGCGTAAAGATGAAAAGTTTCGTTGGAACAAAAGTTGCGAGGAGGCAATGGAGAAAGCAAAGGATGCTATTAGTTCAGATAATGTACTGATACATTTCAATCCAAAGTTACCACTTCAGTTAGCTTGCGATGCTTCTATGTATGGCATTGGTGCGGTTTTGTCACATATTGACGAACAGGGAATGGAAAGACCAATAGCATTCACTTCAAGAATTTTATCGAAAGCTGAGCAAGGATATTCAATGTTAGATAAGGAAGCTTTAGCTATTTATTATGGAATTAAAAAATTTTCTCAATATTTGCTAGGACATTCATTTACGTTGCTTACCGATCATAAGCCGCTTGTATCATTATTTGGGGAAAATAAAGATATGCCTGCGTTAGCAGCAAGTCGATTACAGAGATGGGGTATATATATTAGTAATTACGATTATAAAATTAAGTACATAAAGGGAACACAAAATTCTAGTGCTGATGCATTATCTAGAATGCCATTAGTAGTAAATTTTGTAGAAAATCTAGATGTACACCCTCAGCTCAATTTTATTGAAACTGAAAAATTAGCAAACTTAAGTCAAATTCAACAAGAAACTCAAAATGATACAGTACTAAAGCAAGTATATAACTTTATAATGAGGGGGTGGCCTAAATATTTAAATAAAGACGATGTTGTATTAAAACCGTATTTTGACAAAAGGAATGAATTAACTGTAGAAGAGAACATTATCATGTTAGGATATAGAATAGTGATTCCTGAAATATTACGAAAAAGTATACTTGAGGAATTACATTCCACTCATTTAGGAATTAATAAAACCAAGAGTATAGCTAGATCATATTTTTGGTGGAGCACAATGAATAAAGAAATTGAAAATTTGATATTATCATATGATGCTTGTTTGGTGAATAGACCAGAACCACAGAAATTAGTAAAACCATGGCCAAAAACAAATGAAGTTTTTGAGCGAATACATTTAGACTTTGCAGGACCGTTTAAGGATAAATATTTTTTAATCATAATTGATTCTTTCAGTAAATGGCCTGAAATATTTCAGTTAAATACAATTAATACAAAAATTACAATTGAAAAATTAAGGGAAACATTCGCTCGCTATGGAATTCCTAAAACAATCGTATCAGACAATGGAAGACAGTTCACATCATCGGAGATGAAAACCTTTTGCGAAAATAACGGCATTAAACATGTTTTTACACCACCTTACCATCCGAACAGCAATGGAGCAGCTGAAAACACAGTAAAAACCTTTAAAGCAAGTTTGAATAAAGCATTAAAGGATCCCAAATGCAGAAGTGCATCCATAGAAACACTGATATCAAGATATCTGTTGTGGTATAGGAATGCAATGCATAGCACAACAGGAGAATCACCAGCCCAAAAGATGTTTGGAAGGAAACTACGAATGAAGTTTGATAGGATTAGATCAAATAATAACATCGAACTGGAAGGCCAAGTAACAGACAAGAAGCAATGTTTGGTGGGGGCACAAGTTTATATAAGAGATTATAGAAATCCCAAAGAACAAAAATGGATTAGAGCATCGATAACAAAGAAGATCGGCGAGGTAATATATGAATGTGAAATTCCGGAAACCGGGACAACGCACAGAAGACATCGGGACCAGATAATACAAGTAGAAAAACATTCAAGGAGCACAGGAGACAAAGGAAAATCAAAAACTAAAAGGATAGGGTATGTACCGAAGACGATGGAAGAAAATAAGACGACATCAAATTTGGATGAGAGAAGCCACACGATTCAAAACGAAGTATTAGTTGAAGACGAAGTATTAGACAATATCGATCAAGGAATTGTTACTGCAAGTACACGACCAAAGCGTAATATTAGAAAGCCAGATAAGTTAGATTTATAGTTCGAAATAGAATTGTGAGGGGGTAGTGTTAGGTTGGCAATAAGCGAGTTTGGGACAAGAGACACTTGCAATAATGTAATTGTCAGAAGGTATGTACGTTTTATCCGTTAATGTTTGTAATATACAAAATCGTCCTGAATAGCGTTTATCATTGCTCTCGGTATTTATCCATACCCATCCATTTACCACAATCTTGAAAAAACTAAAATTCAACTGAAAATAGAAATTGACTCCCTTAAGTGTTCCTGTATAACTATGCATACAACGTGTTTAGTCTATCAACAATTCAATGCCAAAATGGATATAAATATCACTTTTAATATAAAACGCGTGATGGCGGTGAAATAACCTCGAAACATCCCAAAAAACTCACTGAAATCTGGATAAACTATCTGATCGAATTGACAGCACACTATGAAATGAATAAATTAATTTTGTTACAGATATATGCCGATCGATGTAGCTGTTAAAACAATTGCTGCCGCACCGTCAAACGCGCGATTTTAAATAGTCGTTAAGTTTTCTCCAATTTTTCAATTTTCTGCGCGATTTTCTTAGTTTTTCTTGCCGTAAGAACCTTCTACAGAGTATTACAAAACTTAAAAAAAAAAGATGGATGAAATCGATAAAGTCGTTCCAAAGTTATTGCGTGACCAGAAGAAACAGGGGTTCATTTTTATATATAGAGATAAAATCTATGAAATGATTTCTTTCCAATTTGGAAATACAAACTAACGATCTTTTAAAAAAAATTCTTCAAATATTGCTTCGATGTAGAAATCGCTAAAAATTTGATCCCCATATAATCATCCATCACCCCCAAAAATGCGTTGCGCTGAATTGGTTTTTACAACCCTTCGTCGTCGTCGTACAATTTTCAAGAAATTGTAACCATGATTTTCAATCTCTTCATCAGACAAAATAATTGAAACTGTCAAATAGTATCCTTTTCTACAAATTGTATTGGTTTATATACCTATATTCAACTATTAATTGATGTACAAAGGTAAAAGGGTGGGAAAGAATTTTGTGAGCTTTATTTTTTTTATATATACAATATTTAAAGTATTAAAATTCACACTTGCACACATCCATACCTGCTTACGTAATCTACACAATAAATACCTAACCAAATTTATATCACAGCTGAGAGATTATCAGAATGAAGCTTCGCTTCACCTTCGCCATTCGATAGATTATCTAAAACTAAAGACGTTTCGCCTATTGGCGCGGCCGAATCTACCAAATTTTGTGCAGTTATAGACGTATCATTACTGTCACAGGGTGTTACCACATTCCTCATCGTGTTGGCAGACCTCACTCGGCTTCTTCTAAAACTGTTGCGGAGTATGCTTGCAACATCTGCGATTGTAAGTACACCAGAACTTGATCTTCGATGTTCGGCAAGCTCGCGACCGAAAGTGCTCAAGTTCGTATCATTTCTGTCCGTAATAACGTTGACACTTGAAAGACCGTTAGTGTGCGACTGATTCATTTCTACCAGAACGTCGGTGTAATCTGGTGGAGGTACCTGAACAGCTGGTAGCGTGGCGCGATTTCTTGAACTGCTCTCGCCTAAGGCACTTGTTAACCTTCTCACACTTCGTCGGATGCTCTGTCTTAAAAATTTTGCTATTCTTGCTCCAGTTGCCGTTGTGTACGAGGGAGGGGGTGTATACTTTGGGGGTGGATCTTCTGATGAAGCCACAGTAGCAGGGATTCCAATTACAGCAGTTGCAGTTGTAGTGGTAGTATTTGCAGAAGATTGTTGAGCAGGAATTTCCTCCATATGTTCACCAATGGGTGGCCGATATAATAATTGCACTCTCTAAAAAGAAGCCATTAAAGAAATGTGTCTTTGATGTGTAATCATTGGAATACTAACGTAATACGCTTCTGCTTCCAACTCCTTGCAAGCAGTAACAGTTTTAAGGTAGGTATATTGTGTTCGTAAATTATTAACGATAGGTACTTACGTCTAAAATATCCGCAGGTCCATTGTTTAAATATCTGTAGCTTTGAATAACTGCCACGATAGGTACACAAAGAACTGGCAGTAGCTGCAGCATGGATCCAACTTGCCTCGCCCACAGTGGCCAGTAATCAGAACTTGGAGCATGATGCCAAACAAACATTTCCCTGAAGTTTCCATTTTTAAAAAATGTCACGCAACACACCATTAGTCCCACTGGTAAAATAACGTTCCATGTAAACGACAAGAGAGCTGGTGCCCAAGTGAGTAGGCAAGGGCGTGATTGAGAAGCAAAGAATGTGTTCACCAGTGCATCTCCACTGTAAGGTCTGCCTCGTACTACGAATACCGCTACAATTTTCAGTAAGATGATCAAAATTAACCACCACATTCCTCCAATTGTAAAGTCCATAAAGTACACCAAGTATATACCATACTAAAATAGCGAAGTCATTCATCAACTTAAACAAGTCTTACCTTACCTCTGTAGCCATAGGCAATCCTAGCAAGAAACCGCATGCACAACTAAAAAACGTTATGGTTGTTTCCCATGACTTTAATAAATTTGCTTTTATCGCCATTATCCCCGTAATTACACAATGCCATATTGCCAATTGTTGAGCTATTCCGAATAGTATTAGGATAAAATAGAACAGTACAGCCCAAAAAGGGTAAATTTCTTCCGTGCCCATTATAGCAAACGTAGCTGGTACCAACTCGGTTGCCAGACGAAGGGCCTGAAAAAAAAAGATTATTAAAAGCATAAATTATGGAGATGGAAACTTTGCATTATTATGGAACAAATGATCTGCCAAATCACATTTCGATTTGTAGCAGAAAGATTGATAAGGACGATTGTGAAAAATCACGGAGTGCTTACCTGATATCCACTTTCCATGGTCGGGTCAATTCCGTTTTTTGTAACTCTCTCTCCAACAATAAACGATTGATGTGGCATATATCGAACGGGAATTGTGGTTAAGCTTGCCGGCAAATTAGAATGTGAAGATTGTAAGAAACTGTACGCGCTTATTTTTTCTATAAACAACGTAACAATTAGTAACATTGAAAGTGCTTTAATACAACTTACCGAAAGACGTCGGAATATAATTGTAACCATGGGAACGCAATAACTGAACACAAGTGTTTGCTAGGAACGCAGTTAGTAATAAAATAGCAAATGTGATAATAGCTATAAGACTAGAATCGCGTTGTAGGAGATGTTTATTTTTATTATGTGAGGCTATCTGCATAGTAGCGGCGCCTAATAATCCCCATGTGAGAAGAACTTCTTGACTCGCCGCGACCCAACTCTGCAAAAAAACACAGTTGCCTTAACGATCATTTAAAAATGCGCCAAAAGATTAAAATGAATGAACGCTAAAAAGAAGATAGGTACTAGATCTCATGATAACGTACCCTAGAATTTAGAAAAAATTCATTCCACGAGGTTTCCGGAAAGACCGCATACACAAAACTTGATGGGATCATACTAAGCATTTTGGCACTCACTATAAAAATGCCAAGCACTGGCAATAAAGAGAATACATAAACCACTTTTCCATAGGAACGTAAGCCTTTGCTTAGTGACACAAACACAATCATCCACACAACAGCCAAGTTGAAAGCTAATTGGAATTTAATTGTACCAGAATACACTCCAGATTTTAAATGGTGCCTTTGTAAAACAATTCCGCTAAAGTAATCAGGAACGGTTTGGCATATATTGTAATTTGAACCGTTGTCATTTGGATTAAAATCTGAAACGCCAGATGATAATTACACTGTATTATACAGAACAAGTTACCTCTATAATAGTAGTACGGTTCTGCCCAACGATATCGGTCATCTTTTGTTATAAAAGAATCTCTAAAATATACAAAAAGCCACGAGACGCCAATTATACTATACAGTCCGATAAACGCTTGCGACACGAGCAAGGCAACTCCAACTCCCTGAAAGAGCGGCGATATCCTCCACATATCAATCACTCCGGCTCCTAGTTGTTGACCAAGGCATAGTTGCAAAGTAAATAACGGCAGTCCTATTACGACGGATAGTAGAAGAAACTGTATTAAAAAATTAGCCCCGTAATGTGTGGATAGTATGGCAAATCTTGATATATTGAAAAGCCCCACGGTACATCCCAGACAAGCAAGCATCGAGCTTAGGCTGTGTGGCCAATGACCCAGAGGACTTTCAGCTTCTGGCATGTCGTTCGGTCTTGATCTTTCGCATGGTCTGAAACAAAAGAAACGTGAATTATCATCGAGTGTATATACTACCGCGCTGCAGTACCGCCAGGGATAGTGCAAATCTTGCAAATTTGCCAACTCTAAATCTACGACTGCATAATTTGGAAGCATATTATGATGTGAAAAGTAGACATTAATAACAGCGTGTAAAGTTCGTGCCGTAGATAAATGTCAGGAAAAGGTAAACAGTAACTTAATCTTATACACACAAAACCGTCGAGTTTATCAACTAGGAGTACTTATGTGTACTCTGCGATAGTGACAGATACACCCAAATTATGCATAACATAGTAAATTGGTCTATACAAAATTGAGCGCTACAAATAAAAGCACATAAATATGTGCTAAACACAAGAATATGCATAGGTAGGTACCTTGTTGTACCACACTGATCCATATGCAGAGATAATCCAAAGATAATCCAATATCACCAACTTTGGATCCGGCGATTTTGTTTTTGAATTTCGCATATATTTTGACACATGCATGTATACAAGGTGCCCCAAAAAAGCGTGGCATAAAACATACTTTTTCCTTAAATACAAATACTCGTATATTATTGAATTTTTGAATTCTCCAGAAATTGATTTGGACTTTATGTCCGCCCGTTTGTGTACCTACATGATAATTTGCGTAATTCAGTAATAGGTAGACAATGGTCTAGGGACGAACTGATTCAATTTTGGTCATTTGAACTTTCTGCCCGTCCGTCTGTGTACGTGATAACTCGCGGACGGTTTCGAATATTCCAAATCTGTTTACAGTATTATGTATTAATAATAATAGTATTGATTGATTTTTTTCAATACCAACCTTAACTTCAACTTACACATTGAATACCTAACAAATGAGTGTTACAAACTTCTTAGTTTCGTTATTAGAAATACACGCAATTTCACGAATATACAGACAATGCTAACCTTATATAATGCGTTTATTAGATCCAAGCTTGAGTATGCTCCATGTATCTGGTCTCCTCAAACTGTCAAATACTCAGACATGATCGAAAAAGTGCAGAAAAAGTTCATCCGAGTAAAATAGTACTTTCGGCTTAAATATAACGATGTTAGAAACCCGACGGTACATTGCCTCCACAATTTTTGTCTTCAAAATTTTACACAATTTGTTAAACTCTTCCGAATTACTTCAAGAAATTAAGCTTAAGGTACCATTTGTTAAGCTAAGGCAAAATAATACTATTTTTGCAGTTAACAACACAACTTCCCCACTTATTAAGATTTTGATGACTTTAAATAAGTTGTCCTCAGTTAATGATATCGACTTTTTTCACGATCCCCTAAATTCAATAATAAATAAAATTAGATCTTAAGTCCTAATATTTGTTCAGAGCCCCAGTGCCATGTAATTGGATTTTTATTCTGTATGGTTTCTGGTTAAACAGATAAATAAATAAATAATAAATAGATTATGTTATCACTGAAAATTTAATCAGTTGTTCCTTGGATGATGATAAACATAATACTAAAACCGTTCTATCATCATTGTAAATAAGTGGACGGAGTTATCGTATACACAGACGGAAGGACGGACGGACGAATGGACGGATGGACAGGAAGTCTGAAATCATGAACTCGCTTTTAGGAGGTCGTTAATAAGCCACGTACGTCTGATATTCTCAAATAGCGCATTCGTGATGACATTGTGTGTACCGAATGTTAGTTGACCAATGCTAGACTGATGGATGTTTGCACAATGTGAATGGTGACTAAATTTTTTAAACGCGGCCGAATCGCGATCGCAACAACGCTACAGCTACAGCTAAACTCTGATATTATGTGAAGCCTTTCTAATGGGTGATATAAAAATCCCAAAGGTTTTAATGTACCTATCAAAAGCGGAACTTTATTCTTACAAAGCACATTTAACGAAGGCATTCATAAACCTTCCAATTTTAGGCGTGGGAAATAATATCGGGCATACCACCTCTCTACTTTGTGGGCATTCCAAAGCTCTCTTCATAAAATTGTCAAATAGCGTCACAAACTTGCATTTCGATTTCGCCGATAACTCGTCGAATTTCTTCTTTTAATTCGAGGATATTTTGGGGGTGTATTGGCGTAAAGCAATGAGGTAACATAATCCCAAAGAAAGAAATGGTGTTAAATCGTCCTGTCTCATAAAAATAAAGATTCTATGACTCCCCCCCCCTCCAATCCACACCAAGCGGTTATTCACTGCAGATGAATTTCCCTTTCATGAACCAAATGGGGATTTTCCAATCACCAAGTATGGCAATTCCGTTTGTGGAAATGTGCCTCGTCACTGAAAGTAATTTTCCTCGCGAAGGCATCATTTTCCTGTTGTCTCGTCGGAGCCCAGTCAATCAAATCACGTCTCTTGTGATGATCGGGTGCTTTCAACTCCTGGGTTAATTGAATTTTGTAGGGACGGTAATGAAACGGGTTTAAAGAATTTGCTGCAATGAAGAATACCATATGCCTAACTGTGGGCTAGAGCATTGATATTGTATTGACGCGACGCAATGTTTTCATCAGCTTGACCAAAATGGGGACGTCCGGATAGGGTTTTGAGTATTGGCTGTTGATGCCGTATCTCTGAACTTCTTAATAAGTCTGTGCACTGTTGATTCATTCGGTGCTTCATTACGTCCAAGTATCTCACAAACTCAGCGGACAGTTACTGCATACCGTTTACTGTTTTGATCAAATGTTTTCACAATTTATTTATTTATTGTCCATCTCTTGTTATGGGTCCTCAATAGGCTTTCGCTCAATTACATAGTGACCCGCATAATGCTTTTTAGGGGTGCCTCTGTAAAATGTCTTAAGTGGATCGCTACCTTCTCGAAAAGCGTTTCATGATGGTACAGAATTAATCGGAATGTTAGTAGACCCTCACTCATCAAGTATCCGTTACAAAGAAGTCAACAACAAAGTCACATCTAAGATAGTAATTACATCAAATCTAGTGTAAATCAAAACAAAAGTGAAGTTTCAGAAGCTTTTACCAATTCGGTTTTGTGCTCCTTGTGCGATTAAATCCTAAGGTAATTAAAACTTTATTTAAATTTAATTTCAATCGAATGCATGTGTATATGGTATTTGTTAGTTAAGGAACTGAGTGCTTATTTTTGTTTCAGTTTTATTGATTGATTTTGTAAAATAAATTTGTGTTGTCTGTAAATGATTAGCTTTGTTTTACCGAGCCCAAATTACAACCCAGGATATGAGTTCTCATCTTTAATTTTCTATTCGTGACCAGGATTATATCAGGTGTTAGTTAAAAATGAAATAATTCTTTTGAATTGTGGATGTGATCCAGTCTGCTGTATTTTTTTAATTGTCAATTAGAAATTTGACATTGCACATACAAATACATATAACTGAAGCATGTAAGATCCGGTCTTAGAGATTAAAACATAACGAGAAATAGGTATACAGTGATATTCATTTAGAAGTAGAGATAGGGATTTGTGTATTGTTTTCCCTATGTATACTTTTAAATGACAAAAACTCTTCTGAAGGACGCCTGATTTTATGCAACCAAAATAACTTCTTAAAACAAATGAAGATTTTGCTGTCATATTAATTAATTGGAATATTTTATTGCTTTGGACAGTATTTTGGATGAAAGGGAGAATATCAACTTGCATCAAGTAGATCTACAAATGACATATTAACAGTAGGTATCACAAGCATTCGCAAATTAACTCCATCAGAGGCTGGAAGCAATCAAACCCCCCCCCCCCCTCATATGTGATGAAATACAAAAAATACCTTGCAAAAGGTTTATTAAAAAAGTGTTTATATTTATCAATCTCCATCACCATTGAAGGAGCAAGTTTAAATTCGAAGATAATGGCCGAAAGTGCATAAATGAAATTTATTTATTTGGTTACAACGTGTCGAGGTACTTTCACATCTAAATTGGTGACATATTTTGATCCGCACATATGTTGTCATGCGAGATCACCAAGCAATCGTCAAAATTTACCTAGTTCGTAATCATTCTTAAAATAGCCATAAAAACTATTGATATTTGTTATACCGTAGGGCGTAGGCCGTAGCTAATTCTACGTGATATTTCAGGAATGAAAGTTAAGTTGTTTGCTCTAGAGATTGCCGAAATATTTATGCATTCACTTATATAGTTCTGATGGTGATAATCATAAGCAAATTTCCGATTTAGTTTTATGCATGAGACATGTAATCAGTTGATGACAAACATTCTTAAGGCCGGTCCAGACGCTACGTTTTGCACAACGTTTTGTCCTGCGCAGTCTTAAGACGGAATGAAAACGTTGCAATTTTAGAGCGTCAACATGGTGCAGAGATACTGTATACAGTAGTCTATATTCAAAGCTGTATACTATCGGAAAACGGAGCTACCGTCTACAATGCGCCGACTTGTCCGCGCAGTTAAAGGATATCTAGGTATTATCTATGCTCTCTAGCTCAGTTATCGCTGCAATTGTACCGTCTTCGCGCTGATTTCAAAACTGCGCATTTTTCCTATCCACAAGCAACGTTTTATCTGCAACGTGTTGAACTGTGCAGACAAAACGTAGTGCAAAACGTAGAGTCTGGAACGTTTCATATAAAATTCTACACTTGAGACAGTTACTATAATTATATGTGTAGATGCAGAAATTACTTTAGTGAAAAGTAAAACAAAAATTGCATGTTTCTCCAAAATGATGTTCTGTCGCTTTTTATGTTGCTGGTCAGTGACTCACACTCCATTAATTTAAATGAAATAGGGTGGTTTTTACTGATTTTTTAAATCCTCCGCAAATTTCAATTACATTTGTTGCAAGTGACTTTCTCCCTAAACCGAATATTATCGAAATTTTGATTAAATTTTCATCTTCAGAAAATGATTACCTTTTTACTTAATGAACGTTTTTATATGAAAGAAATGACAATAAATTAGTAGGTACCTACAGTTTTTATTTTCATATAATCAGGGTTGCAGTTGGATATTCTGTATAGGTATACTTACTCAAAAAAACTGCATATTATAATTGGTTAGTGGTGTTTGGTTCATTTAATTTTATTCAAATGTTATCCCCCTTGCGTAATATGGAATTCATACAAGATTTAACGTTTATTTACATATACATGTATTCCTTTGAGAGAGTACCATTATGCATATAACACGCCTAATTTTTTGCTTACAGCAAGGTCCCCAATATAAGTAGTGACCACAAATCACGCAATGTGAACAATTCGTGTCGGGCTTATTATTTTTTTTGTTAAATTATGTGGTGCAGAACATATCAAGTTTTACAAGCCGCACGTTTGAAACATTACAAAGAAAATATGAAACTCCATTTCTAAATTAAAATAGAAACGCAATTTATCCACCCATATAAAATTAAAATCGGCCCTTCTTCGCCGACTTTTTAATTAAATTGCGTGTTTCTGAAAGTGATCGTATCAAAAATGTATTATGATCGCTCCAAGGCGTGCGTGAAGTAACAAATGAAAAAGAAATTTGCGGCACTCAAATTTGGGACGCACGAAGCAATTAACATTATTCTGGTCAAGGCATAGACGCACTAGAAACACTATAGCGCAAATATAGCATTATTTCATACTGAAGAGTAATTATTGTTATTTAAACTTTTCACTTGAATTAACGCTATTTTCACAAACTTATTTTGTTCGCGTATACATGATCCACGTTTTCCTTAATAAGAACTGACACTGATGAATTACGCAAACTTAAAACTAACATCTTTATTGTACTCATGACACTATCGTAATAAAATTCAATGCCACAAATGAATTTAGAAAAAAGTTTTCCCATAGGTATCTGGTATCTCTCACCGAGAAATGGAAAAATACCTTAGACAAACATCTAACGAATTCATTATTTTTATTTCTTTAAATAATCGACAGTGATCTCAATAATTATTATAGCTGTATCTGTATCATTTATACATATATACATATATACATAGCAGTCGCTTTATTCTAATTTAATCAATTGATCAATGTGAGTAACATTTTAAAATCATTTTTAATGATCCCCAGATCCGTTATAGTTTTGTATTGTCGCCCGCCTGTCCTTCCGTCCGTCTGTGTGCGCTCTAACTCTTTTTAAAAGTGACCGATTGTGTTTAAATTTGGTCTACGGGTATGGACATTAAGGACGGACGCTACTAATTTTCAGGAAGCTGGTTCAACAGGAACAAAAGTTTTAGAGCAAAATGTATCCAAAATTATACTTTACGCATGACTTTGGAGTTGCAAAAGCTTTCAAACGCATTACCTTGATGCTGAAAAAGTACATCACGTGCAAATTTGATAACCGCATGTGTGTGATTTAAAAATGTTAAATTATTTTCTGAGGACACATGGATTTTGATCAAAACATGACAAAATCGTTATTTATGCACCAAGATCGTTGGGAAAAAGACTAAGAGCAATATCTCAACGCCTAAGACATGAATTTGATGCATTTTTGGCGGCCACGTGGGTCAAAACATGCCAGAATCGTTATTCATACACCAAGATTATTGGGAACAAGATTCAGAGCATTTCCAAGACATCAATTTGATGCATTTTTGTTAACCATAAAATGTATTTCGTTAGATTAAAATAAATGGTCGTTAAAAAGGTGATTGTAATACTGAGGATCCTTCGATATTTTGTTGTATCGGTTTATTTATACGAGAAAATGCAGAAGAGCATAATCTAGATACCTAAGACGTCAATTTGATGTATTCCACAATGTAATGTGAAATTTGGTAAAAGTGATGCAAAACGTATTTTCTTCCTTTATTACATTTTCGATGACCACAAGCATTGATTAACGTACTCACGGGAATGGGTTAATCATTGCTATACAAGATATCGAAATCACCATGTGTACAACAATTGAATTGGGAAAACAATCTCAATGCCAAATCAGTAAATGAGCCATTTTTTGACTACAAAAATGTAATTGTCATAGCCGAGAGTTAAGCAAAATCGTAAAGACGTGGAAGCTTTCCCTTCCTCATGACTGGATTTTTGATATGACTTATTTATCCATACATTAACTGATGTAAATCTACATACCTCTTCCAACAGCAAAAGGGGGACCCCTCTATACTATATGGACGTTGTGGTATATAATCAATTAACGCAATTCAGATTTTTATTTTAATATCGGAAAACCATGGAGAAATAAATAAATAAACACACAAAAATTACATATTATTGCTTCGAGCAAGTTTACAAAGAACTGTACTGTTGCACTTTTAGTACAGATAATTTACATTGCAATAGCCACTTCTTACGCCAGATAGGAAGCTTGTTTGGTTTAGTTTTGATAACGCTTGTGGCTTTTCAAGTTAAAAGACAAGCAAGAGTTATCTAAGACGGAAATGATTGTCGAAGCGATTATATAGACCGAACAATAGTAATGTAGGTGTATCTTTTTATATGATAACGGCTAATTGAAGTTATACGGAATGACACAATTCAATATACCTAAACCATGCAACAAATAAGTACAGTAATGATTTTGACCATCTAATATCATCTATGACTATTCAATTCATCTAACATTTGTCACATTTCGACCAGTGAAATGTCGCGATTTCGAATTACTGAGCCAATGGGAACGAATTATAGTGAACATTTAGAACATGGGTGGCAAACCCAAGGTTAATAGAGCCTCGTAACTTTCAGCCAATAAACGTTCAGTATTAAAATACGCGAGTGACGTCACCCAGAATCCCATTTTGTCCACATCATAAACAGAGCAAGTTCAAGAAATGCAAAATGGATCGAAATGGTACTTTACATGGATGTGCATTGCATAGAAAGAAACATGCTAGCGAAATATTAAACGCACTTTATTCAAAACAGCTTACCTAGTCTTCGGCCGGGAATGCAGACTGCACAGTCTATTGCATACGGGGTTCAGCCTGAACCTGAACCGTTCAGATTCCCCTTTCAATTGCACTTTATAACCCATTTTTTTTGTAATACAGGAATTACCTTTTGGAAAAGCAAAAAACTGAATCTGCGATCCATTTGCTTTCGATTTGTTGGAGCTGCTATTGCATATAACAACGTCATAAAGATTTCCATCCGGCATCTAATACCCTATATTGATACCTACTTAAGTAACAGTAAGTATTCAATCGAATTATAATGAGTATACGTAAGTCTTCAGCATTATCTGACAATTAAGTACTTACACAGTTCAAATATATGTAACTGTCAAAGTCAACGAAAATTTCAACACCAATCAAATGGGACTTCCGGATTCTCGATGACGCGTCTCTGTAAAGTTACGAGGCAACCTACTCTCTCTACTAACCTTGTGGCAAACCTTTAAACCAGACGGGCCAATATGAAAAGTAAGATTTCCCCCCGGGCAACTTTTTTTTAGCGCATTTTTTAAGAATTAAAAAATGTGTTATTGTTTGCGTTTTGTCCGTCCGTCCGTCCGTCCGGACCCACTTCTGCCGTTTTGAACTACTTCTAGGGGAATGGTCCTAGTCCTGGAATTTTTTTGCAGTAGGTAGCCTATACCTTGAAGGTGGGCCAGACGGCCATCAAATTTCGGTGTCTAAAAGGGGCCCCCCCCACGAATTATTTCCTAAGATGCTGTTTTTGAAAGTAAAACGTGCATAACTTTTACATACGACAACCAATTGATCTCAGATGAGGAGAGGAATGATGAGGAATTAATTTCTACCAACCATAGCCCTCCTCCTCGACCTCTTATCGTGATCGGGTATATTCCCTTAATACCTCAAGAACGGATTGTCGGAAGAGGGTACTCACAAAGGGCGATTGAGACGTCTCACGTCTGCAAGAAATATATCCCTTGGTGATGTAAAAACAAAAGCTATTTCAGTTTTAAAAAATGCGCTTTATCTGCACAAGAGTTGTGCACAATTTACACTTGTGTTAATTTGAATTAAGCAAACGGATTTTGTTACATATTTAAATAGCATCCAAACTCCTAGGGGTTTTGATTCTATGTAATACATTTACAACCACGTAATAGATGGATTTATTAACGCGCTCCTAAAAGCGAGTTCATGAATTTGAACTTTCTGTCCGCCCGTCTGTATACATGATAACTCGCGAACGATTTCGAATTTTCCAATTATATTTTCAGTATTAGGTTTATCATAATCCAAGGAAGAACTGATTAAATTTTCAATGACCCAGGAGCTCGTTTGAAGTATTTGGTTAAAATTTTACGTGAAAATCGACGATGAATTGGGATGTTCTTTCGTACCTTTTTTTTTCAATAAAAAACAAAACTGTGCCATAATATTTACATACTTCCTTCAATTTCCAATTTCTACAGAAACCATAAGCGTCCCATGACATCGTTTAGTTACGAAACTGAATATTATTATTATTAATCGTTTTAGATTATAGAAACACTATTAGCTGATAGAGGCTGCTGTCGCTGTCCTTCATTAAACATATTAATTTTTGTGTACCTAGTTGAATGTTACACATTTTTTTAGACATTTATTCGCACAAGTTTCCAAGAAATCAAATCGTGTTGGTATCAAATAACAACGCAAGTGCGAGGACGTAAAGTCACTCCATGCCATGGTATTCACTCCCTCCCCCCTCCTTTTGGGATTTTATGAAAAGATAAGAGAAAAGACGGCAACGAGCGTAAAATTTCAGGTGGTAAATTAATACTTTTTAACACCTGTATCGTTTTTTTTAAATTACCTTTGGGTCAAAAATATCGAAGAAATGAAGATTTTCATGAAATAAAAGAACCATGACCAGAAATAAACTGTGAACCTCGCCTAGGAATATTTTCACCCCTAACTCAATTAAAACTTTAATTTTTAGTTCTCTCTTCTGGGCGATGAAAACATTTGGTTCCTGGGTATGGATATAGCATGTGCAAAACCAAATTTTAACTCTGATGTTAGTTTTGTTTTTATTTAAAGTGTATAAATATATGAAATTTCATTTAATTGCTTCCATAAATAAGAAAGTTGGCACTGCACATCCTACACACAACCAAATTTGGAAAATAACGCTACATTTGCTTTTATTCCAAGTGGCTATGTGTCAAATTTCATTTAAATACGAGTACCTTCATAAATAAAAATGGTCGAGATTCGAAAAGGGCACTGTGAATGTTGATCGATTAGGCTCAATTTTTGGAATTGCGTTTTATATGGCTAAAGCTATACGCATATTGAATTTCATGCAATTCGGTTCATAACTCACGGAGATGTCAAAATTATTTTTGGGTTGCACTGCCAATTCACGAACTCCGATCTACAAATTTGATAAAGAATCCACCGGACAGACGGACAGACACCGCAAAATTATAAACTCGCTAGGAGCTCGTTAATAATGCTCAGTAAATGCTTAATGTTTAAGGAAAGTGTCGTCATGTAGACATTCAGCCCTTTTCTTTCTTTTAGGAATATTGTTTTAATTTTCATTCAATGTATTTTGGAATAAATTTTTGTCTTTGTCAATCGATCAATTGTGTATTTATTCGAACCTATTGTGGGACCCGGATAGAGTATCGAGTTGAACGAGGCCATGAGTCACCTGAATTATTAATTCAGGCTAATATTCGGACTTTTCTTTGTAGCAAATTTCGGAAGTGTACGAGGAGAAATTATAAAAATTTTAAGTTTGAATTTTCATTTGGTTAAGTTAGCTGGACAGAGGCGTATGGGTGGTGTAGTTGACCCCATACCATTGCACACAACAATTTAAAAAAACTGAATTAAAAATAATGGCTAAATTTGCGGAAGTTTCAAGAAAGGCGGAGAAGGTACTTTTCCTCCACATAAAGTAATCTACTATTTAATAGCGAAACAATTGCACTGCGATGAAAGAAATGTAACATTATGAACGTTATCGCAAATGCCAAGTTTTGTTCACTTGTTCAGAAATTTACATTCTGTGGTGCGGTGTTTGTAAAACAGGATATGTCACGTAAAGTTTCTGGATTATTCTTCAGATGTCATATTAAGCCATGTGTGCTTCTTTATCTTTACCATAATTAGACAATTAAAAAGATCTATATCAAAACAGACGTGCCGGTTTATTTATGATAACTGAGATCTTTAGTTTTAAAATTTGTTATATTTAATTGACTTCCATAAGGTTCCGTAGTTGGTCAAAATACTTGGGGCACAAGTCGAGTAATTACACCGCAAGTCCCACAGTTGGTTGGTACTAGCATAGTACTAAGGTACAGGTACTAGTTTAGGAGCTGTTGTAGAAGCAAAACGGTTAAAAAGCAAAAGAGGTGTGTACTCCTTTGATCAATCAATAGAACGCTATACCAATTTGTAGATATATGCAAAATTAGCAGTCACTATTTGTGTTAAATTCAGATTGTTGCTAAATATAACTGCAAGGTGATTGTCTACCTACGGGTGCCCGTGTATAATTTTGCAATAAGAAAAGCATTGGGAAACGATTGGCGTGGGTTTGCAAATCATACCAATGCCAAAGTCGTAATAATAAAATACCATTTCAGTTAAATGTTGCTTCCTGTTTTATATGAATTTAGGTGTGCTTACTTGATATATCTATCTTTTCATACGTTATTTGTATGTTTTCGCATAAATAAGGAACAGGTGGAGACATAAATTTACAAATAATTTAAATTTTGTTGTAACAAGGACAAATTCTTCAACATTGATTAAAAGTGCACAAAATAATGACCATCAAAATAGTAATCGTCATTATAGATGCCAAATTGAAAGATAATCGATGTATGGACAAGCGACATGATTTTATTACATTCAACAGAGTAATTTAATGTCTATATAATCTATATTGTATAGGGCCTTATTGCAAATGTAATTAAAATATACATCAGAAGTTCACTAAGAGTCGGTCTTTTTGTTTTAGTGAAATCTATGGAATAGGTAAAAATATGAATACATTTTAGCATGAAAGACCAAGTCTTTCGGCTTATCGATCTTCTGTAAAAGTTAAACACCCGAGGGTGCAGTTTGTTGGCGGAGACGAAGTTAAATGGCGAAGTGCAAATTTCTAAGAACCTAAGATCCAAATAGTTTATAGCATTACCATTGCTCATTTGTTATGATATAAATAAACGTCAGTTACATTGTAAGATTCTCGCAACTCGGCAAAAAAGAATATTCAAAAAACTAATAAAGAATACTTTTGGTTTCGTTGTGTACCCGCACCCCTTTTTTCCGATAACTCGAGACCGATAGCGAATTTTTGAATTCTGTTTTCGGAAACAGGACCATGATACTACAACTTAACATAGTTAAGGACTCTGGCATTCAACACGAGTTCGTAAATCAACCTTTGTTAGCGTTTAGAGGTTACCGGGAACGGTTCGTTGGTTACTGTTACTTTTCATTTCTCGTTACCTTTAATTTCTCCGGAAACAAAAGTAACTCTTTAGTTATACTGCAATTGAGGACTAAACACTTGCAAACACTGCAAACAAATCAGAATTTACAGTTTTAAAGTTTTGGGAATAGGTAACTTTGCATAAATACTTGCGCAAATGCTTCACTTATTATTTTTAGCGCATTTCCCCAAAAATATTAAAAAAAATGCGCTATTGTGGCCACTTTGTCCGTCCGTCCTTTCGCCTGGACGCTACTAGTTCTTTATCTTAAAGAGCTATTGTTCAACTTTTTTCGCTATTTGGTTCGTTATGGTGTCGAGGCTTGCACCAAGGAAGGAATTTTTTCTGCGTTTATTGCTAAAAAAGTTATTGTAAAAAAACCAGAAAACCGTTTTTTACATGTTCCATAATTTTACACTTTTGCCGTTTATTAACGATCGTAGAGATCGTTTATAATTTTGTATTGCTGTCTGTCGTCTGTCTGTTGGTCTGTCCGTCTGTTCCATTGTCTGTCTGTCCATCTATCTGTCCTTGTGAACGATAACTTTGTTTAGAAATGTCCGATTGCTTTGAAATTTGATGAAACCAACGGCCGAGGGGCAACGCATTTTAAAAAAAAATTGCTGTGACTAGCACAGATACCACCCGTAGTAATACCTATATGATAGCGTTCCGAAAGTCAAACTTTTAATTTCCACCCGGTATCTGAGAAACAAACAGCAACATACAAAAACAAAATGTCGAAAAGTAGCTATATTGCCTAGATTGATTCAGTTTGTGGTATTATGAGTACCATAGGGTCGCGAAAACCTCTATCTTTAAAATAGCTGAGATACACTGTAGTCTCAACCAAAATAGGGCACACGGTAGGTACATTTTCTCAAGCGCGTACTAATGATTTTGTGATTGTATTTTTTTCGTTTTATTGTATTAGTTTGTATAGCTACTTTTTATATTAATTAAACAAGTTGTAAATCAGCATATGCATGATTAAAGCGCATTTTTGGTCATGCAGGTCAGTATTTTATTAGCGAAGTTTAAAATTATCGATCTCACGAGTAATTTTGGCTGCGTTAAATAATTAATTTTATTTAATTTCAATTGACGGTACGTCTTCATTTTGTAAAACAAATCACAAAGTAAATAATAAGTTTTTATACGGTAAAATTATAGCACCTCCGAAACACATATCGAAATTATTTTCTTCAATTATCGATCTCACAAGTAATCTAACTCAAAATAGACTAGTGCCTGCACATCTACACTATAGCAGAAAGCTTTTAGTGAACATTTGAATTCTCTAGCTATTGTAGTTGTGGAGATCTCACGCGGACAGCCGGCCTGCCAGCAATAACGAATATAATAGCGTATTTTTTTCAAAAATGCGCTAAAAATTGGGCGCCCAAGTTTGGCAAATTATAAAACGTCGGCGGTGTTCAATTCAGAATTAATTTATAATGCAAGCACATTTTCAAGTTCAGCAAATGAAATGACGAATATTGGCTGGGGAAAATGTTGAATTAAAGAAATTTCAATGATTTTTTGCGTCTTATTTAATTTTTTTGCCATATTTTTTGTGCTATATGTGCATTTCTGACGTGTTTTCATGCATATAAGTCCAGTCACTAGTTATCAGTAGGTACTAGATGAGTATTTCCGTCGAAATTAATTAACCTTTCGCTTGATATCAAAAGTTATTATCGCAACCAGTATAAACCTTTTATAAAACACGCAAACTTGAGCAGATGTTTCTTACTTGTTACTGAAATTGAAGAAATTACAAAATTACAAAAAATTTTAGGTTGGAAAAACAGCTACAGAAATACCAATTCAAATGAAACAAACCAATTCTATACTTATTCGTAAATATCCTGTCTCCCGAACCGCGCCCGCTGAGTTTCTTAAAATGTGGTTATCCATGCTAAGAAAACCGGAGCGATGGTGTACAGACGAGCTAAGATAAAAAAAGAATCAAGAAGATGAGCTGAGGCAACAGATGGAGAAATCGCACAGACACCGTCGTTTAAGGCCTTCAAAAATAGCTCTCTAAACACTTAAAGTGCATTTCACGTAAATGCCACGCCTGTAGTAGACTTTTTAGACTAAAAAGAGGTGACTCAGATCGAGTGGGATGGCATGGGAAACTTTGTCATTATAGAATATGGAATTTAGGTTAAAAGGCAATGTTCTGGAATTTTTTTGGTTCCGTTTAGTTCTCGGTTTTCAAAAAGCTTTGCCAATATACTTACCTTCAAGGTGCGAAAAGAATGATGGCCTCGATGGAATTTGGTGCTTGAGTGTAGGTAGGTGGAAAATAACCAGCAATTGTAAAAAACCCTGTACCGGAATATTTAGACCCGTTTCCTTTTGTATCTGTTAGTGTAGGCAAAGATATATTTTTGTAAATGTTTGTTTTAGTTACGATTTTAACTTTTGCTCTTTTGTTTACTGCTTTTTTTTTCTCTACTGTTCTATCTAATAATAGATAACTGAGGGCATAGTGTTTGCTATACGACCTCCTGTAAATGTGTAACTGTTTCCAGTTATAACTAGGGTAAATTACGGGGTCCTTACATACTCGGGTGTATTTCTTCCTTTAGTTTTTGTAGTCACTGTTCGGTTTAATAATTTTATCTCTTATTGTATTCTAATTAAAGGTCTCAACGAAAGGAACCGTTTTCTACTAATTACTTGGTCTCAGTCTCAGATTTTGCACACGCATGCCTTTAATGGTGCCAAGTTAAACTTTAGAAAAAGGGGAGGGGGATAAACACATGTTCTACCCTTGATGGTATTCCCTGTGGTATTCTAATGAAAGCTCTCATCGAAATAAATTGGTTTGTACAAACTATAATTTTCCCATGCGACTCTTTTTTGAGATCACTAAGCGACGGGTCTGAGGGGTGGCGGAGGGGGGGGGGGGTTAAAATTAATTCTATCTCATTGTATTCTAATTAAAGGTCACAACAAAAGGTACCGTTTTCTACCAACTACTGCCCTTCTTTCTGTCTTCTTTACAAAGTACGGGGTGGAGGGGGGAGGGGGGGGGCAGTGGAACTAGTTTAATCCTTCATGGTACTCTAATGAAAGGTCTCAACGAAAGGAATTAATTTCTACCAACCATAGCCCTCCTCCTCGACCTCTTACCGTGATCGGGTATATTCCCTTATATCTCAAGAACGGATTGTCGGAAGAGGGTACTCACAAAGGGCGATTGAGACGTCTGCAAGAAATATATGGCAAAACAAAAGCTATTTCGGTTAAAAAAATGCGCTTTATCTGCACAAGAGTTGTGCACAATTTATGCATTCGTTGTTCGTTTTAACGTTTGGACCCGTATTAAAAGTTGAAGGTACACGAAAAGGCAGTATCAAGACGAGAAATGTCCTACTTTCTTTCTTTTAAGGTTAATTTATGACCGTTGTTTTAACGAAAGAAAAATGAAAAAAACTCTAATTTCCCCGTTGGATCAAAGGAACGGGACATTTTGTAAACATCAAACAAATTATACTTATATAAGGGCCAACCATTTGATGCAGTTAAATGGCGGAAAACTTGTTAGAGGAGGGCAATTTTAATTTTATTGCGATGTGTAAAAGCCGGAATAATTATAATATTAGGACTGAAAATTACGTTTTCGTAGCACATTCCTTGCGTGTCAAAGGGTTGACGGTTGTTAAAACGAATTAATAGCATAATTAACCGACTAAATGCATAAAAGGTTGTTGAGTGTTGAAAAGTACGAGGTTCCCCGTCTTTACGTGACGCTCTGTTTACTTTCGCAAAAATCGTACCACTTTTAAATTTGCACACCTCACGTTTACTGTAAAAAATTGTATTTTTGTATTAAACCACTTTACAAATTAAAAAAGAATGCCACACACGACTTATTTTTAGATCAACGTAATCTAAAGCTGCTGCAATTCACCCCTATTTTACTATTTTATTTAGTTCATACCTGAGTCACTAAACTTAATTTTCTTGCTTAAATTAAAAGATATATGAGTTATTCGTATTTTTCTTTTAAAAAGAATCTTATGTAATTATATACAGGGATATTCATTTAGAAGTAGACATAGGGATTTTTCATATGTCTAGTTCTAGATAAAAACTCTTCTGAAGGTCGCCTAATTGTATGCAACCAAAATAAATGTTTAAAAATTGGCTTCTTTAATTGAACCCGTCCTGCTTCGCGGAAAGTATCTAATCTTATGTGTAAACAAAGGCGCGTTAAAAGCATTTCGGACACCAGCAAAACACATTTTTTTTGGCTGTGTATGTATTTGATACACGAAGTTATGCAAGAGCACAGTTCGCAGTGAAAGAGGCATTCTAGTTCCAGATACCGTTGCCGGGTTGCCCTTGAACCTGTGGCAGTTAGAGATCTACACTTTCTTCAAAAAGAGATTAGGACGGTTTGGCAGATTCAGCAGCAAACCAACAGTAAAAAGCATTTCCGATAGACGAAGGAATCACAAGATAGATTTTATTATCCGGAACCAATAAATATACATGTAAATTGTCCTATGTTGGACAAAATACAAATTCAAATGCAAATTTTTGAAAACGGCAAAGCGACCACTTGCTACAATCCGCAGTTCAGCTGTCAAAGGCCTGATGTTGTGTTTTATTTATTTGGCTTGAGATTGCCCCTGAACTTATGGCTCATCTCGACGATTTGGCTGTACTTAAATAATTATTTACGATGGTGAATAGGTACACTCTGGATGCGTGGGAATACAAGCACGCCTTCAAATTAGCTCATCTCAGATACCCCGACACAGCAGTGTATCATGGAGGTTGGTTTCCCTTGCAAAAGAAGGTTCTGGTCGTCAAACTTGATCATAACTTAACCGAGATGGCAAAGATACGGAGTAAGTCAAAATTACTTAAATGTAATAACATATAACCCTGTAGAGGCAAAATAGTTATCAACCAATAGTTACGGAAGTTGTCCCTTAGAGGATCGATCCTTGACATCAAATCTCGTTCATGACCCGGTGACCCATTTGACAGCAAAATATGGCAGCTTGTTATCAACAGGTAGAAAGATAAGTCAAAGCCGTCGGCACCTGAGAGTGTCCGTGAGCTTAATCCAAGGTTGCAAAGGTTTGTAAGTCGAACCGAATCGTATGTAATGTAAAACGTAGATATCCTGAACTTAAGCTGGAACTAAAACCCTAAAACAAATCAAAGGTAACCCCCATTTCGTTCATGACATAAAAATTTACCTACCTTTTATATGCTTACGAGTATATCTATAAGAGGGTTAATCATAGATTAAGATTGTCGATAGAAATTGCAGTACTTACAACAAATTACAGCCGAACCTAAAGAAACTAAACTCTAAGTACACGAAATGCAAATGGCGGTACTTACGATAAGAAAGGAAAAACGCAAATTATATCCTCACTAGGAGTATAGGTAAATCCCGGCCACAAATTAGTTCGGAATCCCCAAATTATGAATCCAATCGACAAAGATCAATATATATGTATGATGGCAATTAAAATTTCATGCGTTCTAACTCACGCTTTCAGCTGTTGGTGTAAACGCACAAAGCGCTGGCCTTATGGAGCCCACTATCAAAACGTTTAAAAAATTACCGGGATACTTCAACTTCAACAACTAATAAACCGTAAGCAATAATAACGCTTTGTAATGGAGAAAATAAACCGTTACTATTATATTCGTTTATACAGGGTGATTCCTATAGTACCTGCCACCGTATAGGGGGTGCCTAGGGGAAGTCTTTTCATATAGGACACTTGGGGTCGGAAATCCAAAATAAGGGCGCCAGAACCAAATTTATCTTCTGGAATTTCACGCCTGTATGTAGGCAACCCAACCGACCGACGTTTCGCGCGGAGCGATGCAGAGCGAGTTAGCGCGAGGAAGCGACATGGGAGGGAAGGAGGGAAAACGACAGTCAAAAGCAATAACGTTTACAAGTGTTCAACGTGGCCACCGTTGTTCTCAATGCACTTCCTACATCTAGCCAACCACTCCCCTCGAACTCGCGTGAAGACTCCTATGTCCTGGCGAACAGCCTCTCCGGCCATGACGACGCGCGCAATTAAGTCCTCTTCGGATTCGACGGGAGTCTCGTAGACGTGCGCTTCCATCACACCCCACAAGTAAAAATCTAATGGGGTGATGTCGGGCGAGCGGGCAGGCCACTCCACCGCACATCCACGGCCGATCCATCTGTCCGGATAGGTTTGGTCCAAGTGTTCCCTCACCTGCCGCCCGTAGTGAGCAGGGCACCCATCGTGCTGGAACCAGTGGTCCCAGTACAAGTTCACTGGAACATCCATTAAAAGTTCTGGTAGCACCTCGCGCGCAGGAAAATCAGGTAATTATGGGCATTTAGACGCGGAGGGAGGATGTAAGGCCCCAGTAGGTTGTCCCCCAGGATGCCAGCCCAAACGTTTAAAGAAAACTTGTCCTGGTATCCTCGCGTAAACGTTACATGAGGATTGTGCTCCGCCCAGTAGTGGCTGTTACGAGGATTGAAGGTCCCCTCTCTTGAGAATCCTTTCTCGTCAGTAACTAGCACGCTCCTCAGAAAGTTCGGCTAAGCTTCTTCCTCCTGGACGACTAAGTTGCAGAATTCCAGCCTCCTTTAATGGTCACCCGGCCGTAACTCTTGCACTTTCTTAAACTTATAGGGGTGTAAGTTGTTGTTGTTGGCGATGTTCCACACTGTGTGTTGACTACAACCCACCTGATCTGCTACAAGTCGAGTGCTAGTACGCGGGTTTGCCTCGAAACGTTCCAACACATCCTCCTCTAAGGCATTTACGAACGGGCGATCGCGATCACGGGCGCTAGTGGGCTGCGAAATAGGAGGAGGTCGGTGTAAACAAACAAACTTTTCGAAATGGGTGCTTAAATGACCCAAGTATCGATGTGCATCACGAATCTGTGTGTAAAGTTAAGCCTCCATCAGCTTACCTGCAATTGCCCTGTCTCGCACAGTCGGAAGTGAACTTCTTGAAAGACCTGTCTGCAGGGTAACTGACGGTTTGGATACCGCTCAGCGTACGCTGGTCGTGCAGCTCGTGCGTTACCATTTGCCAATCCGTACATGAAGTGCATGTCCGCGTATTCCGTGTTAGTAAAACGTGCCATAGTGTTTATTCACTTGATACGCGTCGTTGCAGACGGGATTTCGTGGGTTTAAACAAAATTCTGATCAAGTGTCAGCCACACATCGCCGCCTGAGATCGCTCCGTGTGCACCGCCGGCCGGTTGGGTTGCCTACCTACAGGCGCGAAATTCCAGAAGGTAAATTTGGCTCTGGCACCCTTAATTTAGATTTCCGACCCCAAGTGTCCTATATCAAAATACTCCCCTACGCACCACCTACACGCTCCCAAACGGTGGCAGGTACTATAGGAATCACCCTGTATAGAAGTTAACTGCGGAAGAGTTTCTATACACAATGCTGGTACTTTTTAAATGGAACACCCTGTAAAGCAGAAAGTGGCAAAAAATGAGTACAAAATTGTTAGTGGATCCATCTTCACGGACCCATTCTAATGTTATATACAAATTTCTCTAACAATATCTACCTACAGGTCAATACCTGTATTCTATAATTTTATTGGTTAATCCGCCCGTGTGATCTTTTATAAGAATGTCTCTCTACCCCTTATCTAAAACAACAGAACATCTGGTATCATCTCCTTAATATTACAAAAGTTCCGACACGTTAACAACAAAACGCACTTGCTGTTTAAAATTGGAAATTCGCAAAAATACTTTAGTCATGTTGTGTTCAAAAGTTCGACTTAATCCTACAACAGTTTATGCATTACCACTATTTTTATTCAATGGCATTACTTACGGTTGGCTATTTCTTTTTTCGTAGGTATAAGACATCGTTTGAAATTATGTCTGTGAAATGCGAAAATCCACCCACTATCTAATAATATGCATTGAAAAGTAGCAGACGAGCGATAAAAACTTCTGATTTATGTTAAAGGAGTCTTTATAGTTCGAAACAGATCCTTTCACATTTTATAAACGTAACATAAAAAGAGCACTACAGGAGCATACAAATAAATGTTATCCTGTTAAACAGAGGAGTTGCCAGGGTAGTGGGCTAAGCCTCTGGCGCTTCGAATGGTTAATGTTTCTATTTCCAAAACGGGAGAACCCATTTATCCGATTGTAAAGAGAAACTGCTACAATTAATCTCCTTACCTCTGGGAGAGATATCCTCAGTTTCCTTGGAAACGGAGGGTTACAAACCGATGTCATATACTGCTATGTCCTCCTTTTCGAATGTCTGTTTCGAATACCTAACACATTCTTATATATTTCAATTATTGATTGCGCATCAACTGAAAAACTTGTGCTAAATTGTAATGAATACCTACCTATCGAGATGAATTGACAGAGAACGTTTAGTTTTTAGAATTTTTTTCATATTCAAAAGCTTTACATTTAGAAATGCTAGCAGCATCTTATACAATTTCGGTCAATGCTTTGTGTATTATTTTACTCATTTTAGAGACTGAACGTTCCCTAACGTTAAGAGATCGTACTTGTGGGCAACTACTCCTTTTTGTTGCGTTTCTTATTTTCAAAACATCGCCGAATAGCCTAGCAGAAAAATTCGAAGATGTTTCGGCACAAAATGGGTAACATGAATTGTTCTATTTTTATTGTTTGACATATTCCTCTCTCACTATACCATTTTCGAAATTATCTAAAGTGTGTCAAAATGTAGAATCGTTGCTACGATGACTTGATGGCGTTTTGAAAGGTAACATCCCCGTTGAGTTATTATTATAGCTCGTTTACTCCTTTACGGATGCCGTAGCCGTTATTCTTGCATGCAGTGGAGGAACGCAAATTTTCTGAAATTCCACGAAAGAATTTGTCGCGTTTGAATTATTTGTGCATACGCTAAATTTACATTTATTGAACATTGAGGAAGTGGTCCCTCGCGTGATTTTAATGGGCAAGATCTCTAGCAATTAAGAAATCACGAGTGAATAATTGCCACTCTTTCGACAATCAAGCTTTTTTATTTATCGGCGAAGAGTTTTAGCGCTAAACTTCTTCTCTTTCACTCACTTTGTTAATTCACCTAGCCCTTAACTATAAGACCAACCCATTTTTAAAATGACCAATTCATGGCGCTAGTTGCATATAAATCGCAATATTGTGCAGTTTTAGTGACCGCTGGCAGAGAGCGAATGCTACTTCACTTCCCCACATTACCGACTCAATGAGTCATAATTGTCGCGCGATAATTCCGAATCCTTTGCTTACCATGCTAAAATAATAAAATATAATTCTACCATACTGTAGAAGGCAAAAATAAATTATATTGTTGGAAACGGTAGGCCATTAGAACTGATGTCTTTGCTAATTAAGATTACGTTGCCATTATTGTATACTAAACCATAGAAGAAGTAATTAATTATACTCACTGGAATAATACGATAATAAAACTACTGGGTAACTTGAAATTTGGAGACTCGTTAAAATTGCAGTGAATATTCGTGTAGAACCTGATATTTGATGTTCTCGTTGATCTGAGTAGTACTATAGGGCTAGTTCTGGACCAATTCCTTGATCTACTATCTAAGGTCACCGCCGGGTGCAGAGCGACCTTTGAACTCCACCTTGATCTACTTTTCAAAGTCACCTTCAAAAGCCGAATATTCTTTGAACTTCACCTTGAACTATTCTTCAAGGCCACCATCAGGTGGTGATCGACCTTGACCTACGACTTGATCTGAAGTTACAACTCGAGAATCGCATGGCCTTTCAGTCGAGGACGACAATCCAGACCTGCTGCTTGTAATGACATATTCCTTCAAGCATTATGTTCAGTTGAAGTACAAGCTATAAGAGAATCATGGATGTTCACGGAATAATGGAAAGCGTAGATACAAATAGAGAAATACTGGAAGCTGTCAGAATGGTTTTGCTTCAATCATTCAGGCATGTAATTGGTCTCCATTACAAGGATGTTATGTATTTCTGTCTTTTAGAAGCATGTAAGTGGTACCTTGTGTGAAGAGTACAAGCTATCTGGTGATTTAAAAAGTTCTGTAAATTTTTATGCAAGGTGATAGTGGTAAAATATTATTTTAGCAAAGTGTTGTACCAACTATTCCAGAGCAACATATTATAAACCTTATAATTCTTGAGCAAACATGCACACTGCGTACATTTTTCAATTTCTTAATTACAATTAATGAATTAATGAAATCGGTTCAACTTTGAAAGTAACGTACCTAAAATCATAACATGGCTAAGCACATGGCAGCCAACTCACATAATAATGAAAATCCAACTTATAGCCTCCAGAACTGAGAGAAAATGTAGAAATTCGTCTAAAACACTATCACAAATCCTACAAATTATAACTACATGGATTTTTTTAATATCACTGTTCAATGTGTCGAACGTGTTCTTAACTAAATTGCGGAAGAGGAAGTGGGCAGCAGAAAAGACGCCATCACGGTCAGAACGAATGGACCAATGTAAATTCGCCAAACGAAATCACAGTTAACGATTTAAATGCTGCAAAGAATCTCCAACAATTAATTAGAGGAACCGTCAACCAAAAATGATTAATACGTACTTGAGAAAGTAAACATGCAAGTGCAACTATAAAACAAGTTCAAAAGGTTGTCACTCGCGACCGACGAAAGCGCAGAATCAGTAATCACTCGGGAAGGAAGTGACCAATCCTAATTAACTCTTGTGGTTTTGGTCTCTGGGCTGTACTACATCGTATAAGAAAGAAACCACAACGAAAAAGCTTAAACTGGAGAACTAGTAGCGGTACAGACGAACAAAGTGCGGACAATAGCGTTCCTTTTCCTTTTGAAAACAATCCAACACATTACATAGTTATGTGCACGACTCCTACAAACAGAATACAAACAGAGACACAAATTATACATAAAAAATTATCACATAAACATAATTTCATAACAGATATAATAACACATTATAGTACAAATACACTACCCAGATAATACTCGAAAACCACAAACATAAATTATATTAGGACATTAGTCACAAGCAAAGCTGTTCACAGTAATGGACCAGATATTACACAAATGACCAATACGATCTATTATTATAGCTCCCATTATTCTTAGTGCCATCGCAGTTACACCAAAGACTATACACCACAGTTTACAAACTTTAGGTTTAGACAAAAATACATACACGCATCTACAAAAAGCAGTCATTGCCATAGAGAAAATTCCTAAACAGCACACATGATACTACATAGGTACACACATTCGTACAACATACAGGGTGAAAATGTTGTCTGGAATATCTTCAAAACAAAATTTGTTTAAGGAAGTTTTTTATGGTACTCAAAACTATAAAAAGTGTGCTACCCATCTACGTACTTTAAATCTTTAAACTTGTGGTCAGTGGCGTACATCTGCATGGTCAAACAGGAGGGCTATGGTTGGTAGAAATTCATTTCTTTCGTTGAGACCTTTCATTAGAGTACCATGAAGGATAAAACTAGTTCCACCCCCCCCCCCCCCCCCATCCACCTCGTACCTACTCCGATAAGAGGACAGAAAGAAGAGCAGTAGTTGGTAGAAAACGGTTTCTTTCGAGACCTTTATTTAGAATACAATGAGAGATAACATTACTTTTTACCCCCCCCCCCCCCCAGGCTCCGTCGCTCACGATGTTTTAAATATTCGGAAATTCCGATCAGAAAGTGTCATTTGTTTTCAAAAATCTCTTTAAGTAAAGTTACTAAATTACCAATTCAATTTAATTTTTTCCGTTTATTTCAGAAAGTATTCGCATCAATGCCTTCATTTTTTAAGTAAATTCGGTTCCAAAATGCCCAACTTTGCCTCCATTTAACTAACTTCGTACCTTTACTGTTTCCGAGATTCTAACGATCATACCCTAAAATTTTACAGTATTTCTCTACAACAAGATTATGTACATGTGGCGATCATTAAAATATAGGTGTGGGAACACATTTCAAAACTTTCAAAGGGCTATATCACAGAATCACTAAAAAATGTGACTTTTAGCGCTGACCCCTTCAATTAGAATACAAGTTATAGACGACTATAGGTAATATCACTAATATCTCAGATGTAAATAGTATAGTAATAGTATATTTACATCTGTGGTATGTAATATGAACTATTTAAGGGTGAAGATATACCTACGTTATAAAATTGAGCATATTCAAATAAAAATGAATATTGAAATTATATGCATGCAAAATGCTGTTCTAGCATTTTCACTAAGTTAAGGTTGAAATACAGCCACTTTGAATGAAGGCCACCCCTATTACTCACTATATCAGTTTTACAACACCTACCTACCGATAGGAAATGCGTTTGTACCTACCCTATAACTTACGACAGGCTTAGGGTTAGGGATATGAAATACAATCAGTGCAAACAGTAAAATAGTATTCGTTTACTCATTGAATCCTTTTTCATATTAACGGAGAACGAGAATTACAATTTACTACTATTTTATAAAATAATGTGTAGTAATTCACCTGTTAGATTTTTCATAGAAAGGGAGCAACGTCCTGAAAACGCTCGTATCTGTTATAAATTGCAACCCCACTAAAGTCTGTTTTATAAAGGGGTGGGTAAATCCAGTTATTGAATTCACGTGTTGTTCTCCTGATAGAATATCATTACATAAAACCGACCCGATAGCTGGTACCATCCGGTGGCGAGTAGTGAAACTATTAGCCCTATATCTATGCTTACTTTACATGCTTACGTAGTTAGCGGAAAGTAACTATTTTAAAAGTAATACATTCATTGCTCATTGTTCAATTTCTAAAGCTGCATATTATTAATGTTCTGAATTACTAGACTAGAGCAACTTTTGCAAAAAAATTGTTTCGTGCACAATTACATAAATGCATTTTATTTGGAATAGCATATGCAATACAGATCTGTATAAATGGTTGTCTAGCCATACTCATTACTGTCCATTTATTGTGTGTATTTATATTTTGTGTTTATAGTTGTATGTCATTGGTTTTCTAAACAAATTAAGACCACAAGCTTATTATTTGAGCATTTGATTGCAATATTGATTAAAATGAAAACCTTTGCGGTGCCACGTGCCAATAGTTCCAGGCCTTCCAGCGGCTAAAATGCAATTTTGTCGGCGCTCGGGTAAATGAAAAAAAAATTCGAGTTAACAAGCAAACATTTTATTCTTTTACTGCAATATTGGAAATAATGGGGTTGGAACTCTTTGGTATCTAATGTAAGTACCTATAAGAAATTATATTGTAAATTGTAATAAAGTAAAAATACAGTTCACTGTTGTATCAAATCTCAGATCTCCTAATATAGTAGGTGGGCGGCATGGATGTTGCATTACCAAGAAGGCGTTGACATTTTTGTCCAAACTTCACCGATAATGTCATAGACACTACACAGGGTGTATGACATCAAAAAATTATATAGCAGATTAGACCAAAACAAATATTCTTTCCAATTTCTTGTTTGTATTTTGAGAATTGTGTAGAATGATGAAACTAATGGAATTCTCTAGGTCTCTGAGACCCTTGCTTATTTGGAGAAAATGTTTGTTTCGGTCTTTTCTACTACCCACCTTTTTTAGCGCATTTCCACAAAAATAAAATAAAAATGCGCTATTGTGGCCACTTTGTCCGTCCGTCCGTCTGCTAGTTCGTTGAGACGCTACTAGTTCTTTATTTTAAGAGCCATTGCTCTACTTTTTTCGCTGTTTGGTTCGTTATGGTGTCGAGGCTTGCACCAAGGAAGAAATTTTTTCTGCGTTTATTGCTAAAAAAGTTATTGTAAAAAAACCATGAACGATAACTTTGTTTAGAAATGTCCGATCGCTTTGACATCTCCATTACCTAGTTGTGAACTGAATTGCATGAAATTTAATATGGACATAGCTTCAGCCATATAATACGCAATGTCAAAAGTTGAGTCAAATGGATTCAAAATTCACAGTGCCCTTTTCGCATCTCGACCATTTATAAACCGAATTGCAAACTTTTTTATTTATAAAAGTATTTAAATGAAATTTGATAAGTACATAGGTGCTTGGAATAAATGAAAATCTAACGCCAGTTAGGTACAAAATTTGATTTTGCGCATCCGCAGTGCCAACTTTTTAGCGCATTTTTTAAGAATTACAAAAAATGTGCTATTGTTTGCGTTTTGTCCGCCCGTCCGTCCGTTCGGACCCACTTCTACCGTTTTGAACTACTTCTAGGGGAATGGTCCTAGAGTCCTGGAATTTTTTGCAGTAGGTAGCCTATATCTTGAAGGTGTGCCAGACGGCCATCAAATAAATTTCGCTATCTAAAAGGCCCCCCCCCCCACGAATTATTTCCTGAGATGCTGTTTTTGAAAGTCAAACGTGCATAGCTTTTACATACGACACAACCAATTGGTCTCAGATTTTGCATACGCATGCCTTTAGTGGTGCTAAGTTAAACACATGTTCTGCCCTTCATGGTATTGGTTTGTACAAACTAAACTTTCCCGTGAGACTCTTTTTCGAGATCAGTGAGCGACGGGGTCTGAGGGGGGGGGTTAAAAGTTAATTTTTTTCTCAACGAAAGGTACCGTTTTCTACCAATGACTGCCCTTCTTACTCTCCTCTTATCAAAGTACGGGGTGGAGGGGGAGGGAGGGAGAGTGGAACTAGTTTTATCCTTCATGGTACTCTAATGAAAGGTCTCAACGAAAGGAATTAATTTCTACCAACCATATCCCTCCTCCTCGACCTCTTATCGTGATCGGGTATATTCCCTTATACCTCAAGAACGGATTGTCGGAAGAGGGTAACAAAGAGGGTACTCACAACGGGCGATTGAGATGTCTGCAAGAAATATATCCATTGGGATGTCAAAACAAAGGCTATTTCGATTTTACAAAAATGCGCTTTATCTGCCACAAGAGTTGTGCACAATTTTATACTTGTTATTGTGGAAGCATTTAAATTAAATTTGATACATAGCCACTTTTCACAAGGTCTCATCGCTGTACTGTAAGTATTGTAACATAAATTTCTAATTACGTGATTTATTTATTTACAATTAATTAACAATTAAAGTCTTGGAATGGATTAATTTATAACAGTAAATTAGATTTCACTTCGGCAACGTTGTAAGAACTGGGCGGAAACCACTATTCGCTTTGCTTGTGTAACAAGCGCCCATCGTTCTCGATAGTTCTCGAATGCTCCCGAATATTCGAGAATGTTCTCGAGCAAACACGATTATATTTCTGGGAATATTCGCTTATGACAAATAGTTTATGGCGCTTGGATGTCTATCGGATTTCGTGGAATATTCGCTACAACATATCTTGTTTTCTTTCTTCTTGTTTTTGCATTTCAGGAAACTTCAAACAGATTCACAAGGTCGTTTGTTTATTTTATCGCCATTAATGTAGTAAAGGCCACCTATTTTTGCATGAGGATGAGGACTCTTAAAAACGGACAAATTGAAAATGATATAAACAGTTCCTAAAATATTTTAAAAAGGATTTAAAGTCCCTTATAGATTGCCTAAAACATTCTTAAAGACTGTTAAAGAAAAGACTTAAATTCATAAGGGGCTCTGAAAGCTCGTATAGATATTCAAAATCTTTAACAGACTAACTTTTCTTACCAGACCTAGAAAATCTGTCTTAAACGTAAATATTAGACGATTCATAAAAGCTTTAGAACGTCTTGTAGACGTTAAAGCTCTAAAAATGTTCGGGTATCAAACGCACTTGAACACTAAGGTTCAGCTTTTAAATACTTTTAAAACTCCTTAATTACTCAAATCATCGTAATGACTTTAATTAAAAGTACATATTTAGAAAGCTCTAAAAGATATTCGATACTATAGACGACCTTTAAGTGAACTTAAAAACTCTTATAGGCTTTTAAGCAACACATAAAAGATAATAGTCTTCAAGATTCGACTTTCAATTGTTCTTCAAGATGAAGGCTCTTAAAGGTTCGTCTCTTAAACGGTCTAAAGTTTCAACTAAGAGCACCATAATGATTTTAGAAGTATTTAGAAAGCTCTGGGGCCTATTCGAAACTGTAGGTGACCCTTAAACTATATTAGGTTCAAATATCTTTGAGAATTTTGAGGACACAATAGTTTTGTGTCTTTCAATATTCCACTTTTAAACACTCTCGGCTTAGTTCTGACTCTAAAACACTTAGATAACTCTGACCGTTATTAGAGACTGTAGACGACCTTAAGGAGCTCTTAGAGACTCTTACAGACTTTTAAAGGCACATAAAAGATTCTTAAACCCCTTAAAAGCTTTTCAACGTTCGCCTTTCAAAGGCTCTTGAAGACTAAGTCAGTAAGTCACTTTGGAGGCTTTTGAAAGCTATTGGTGACTTAATAGACACAAAAATGTTTTAAAGATCTAAGCTCACAAACGGTTTTAAAGGATCAACTTGCATAGATTGGAAAATATCTGAAGGACAATAAAATCTTCTGGCAGACTATTTGAGTCTCTATTAAGCGCTGAGACGCTGTTTGCGGCACTTAAGGGCCCTTAAGGACCCATAAAAGTGTTTCAAATTTTAGAGTAGGTTCCATAAATTTGCTTAAAGTGCATAACATATCTAACCAACACTTTTAAAGCGTATTAAGAACTTTTAAGGGTCTCTTAGAGCTGTACAAGCCACTAAAAGGCTGTGAATATCATTAAAAACAACAACACATTTGGCCCCAATTATGCCAAAATTTACGTTTCGTCTTTAATAGTTTATTCAACAGTCATAAGATAAAGGTATTCCTATTCTTTTTTGTAAAAATTTAGCACATTTTTCTACTCTTACATGGCGCATCCCTAAACGGGTTTTTTGTCGAGATTTTGAACACTAATTTTCATTCATATTATCAGATCATAAACTAAGAATTTCTTTTGCCCTCCCGTTTAAAGGGTTACCTCGGAGTTACCGAAAATTAAATGAGCAACGCAAATTTTGGGACTTGAGGAGCTCCCAAACATTTTAGACCCTAGCTGTACTTGAAAAAAAACCTTACGATTAAATTTTGGTGGATTCTATATCAAATTTGTAGATTGGAGTTTGTCAATTGGTAATGTAGGCAAAGAAGGCCCTTGTGACATCTTCATTAGTTATGGATCGAATTGCATGAAATTTAAACTGGGAATAGCTTTAACAATATACTACGCAATGTTAAAAAGTTGCCTAATCGATTCAACATTTGCATGTTTGCAAATTTACTTGTAAAAACTTCAAATGCGAATTGCAGGCGAATGGGACGTCGGAGGCGAGTACCGACAAATGGAATATGGTAGATGGTAGCCCCCGACGAGATGTTACTGATGGTAGAATCAAAACTTCTTTAAACGGAAATTTCGGTGAACGGGACGTTGGAAGTCGTTATCGACCAAGAAAATATGGTAGCCCCCGATATCTTACTGAGGGTGAAGTTATAATAGGCTAATAGAACTGATCTGCGACACAAATATGCACTGAAGCCCCTTCGATCTCACACGAGGACTTAGATCATTTGAGTAATCTCGGCCATATATGAACCGAATTGCATGAAATTCAAACTGTGCATAGCCAGTACCATATCAAATGATCCTCGGTTCTCAAGATGCCTGCAATAAAAGAGCTCCGCAATGAGAGAGATCGACTTCCAGGCTTTTCCAATTCACATTTTCATAATCAGAAACAGAAATCGATTTGGCTCACCTTCAATGAGGGAGGTTTTTAAGTACCTACCTTGCATCTGAACAAGGCGCAAATTTTGCAGAAGCAAAGAAATGTAGCAAATATTCTCGAATTCCAGATGCGACATAAAAGATTAGTCATCGGCCATCTACACTTGACTGAGCAATCGGTGCTAGCCAACTAGAAAATTCACAGCTCTGTTCTCGTAGAAAACAGTTTCTGAAGGACTTAACAGTAACATCAAATGCGCAGGAGAAGGACAATTAAACTCGAGGGAAAATTAAGAGGAATTTAATAAGAACTTGGAGAGAGGAGAAGAACCTGAAAGGAAATGAAGATCTCCAGGAATACTTAAATTGATCGTGAGAGTGAACCCAGTGGGGCGTGATGAGAGCCAGAGGGAAACTTAAAAAATCTTGAGGGCCCTGAGAATGGCTTATGAGGAAATGCAGCTGGAGCAAAGCTTGAGTGCAATATGAAGGCCATGTATGGAGAACACAGGGAAACGTTGACAGAATTTTATTTTTTCCGCCAAGTACCTAAAAAAAATTATGTGCTTCAATTCATAACTTAGTCGCCGGCGCGATTTAGTTTCTCTGAAAAAATTCGAAAAGCTGTCCAAATTTGAGGAATGCCTTAAAGATAAGGGTAAAACATAAACATATAAAAATAAGTGCTGTTCAAATACATTCCAAATCTGCAATAAAATATTTAGTATTACATTTATAAAAACTCAAATTTGATAAGCCATCTTTTATGGGTTACAGAAATTATAATCTGAGGGGTCGACACCCTGTATAAGAATAATAAGCATACAATATGAATGTAAATTTCATAATTCTGTTGTTATTAATTAATTCAAAAGTTTGAAATAAAATTAGGCACCTTTTTAAATTATAAGGTCTCACGATTCTTTATATGAATTATCTGGTGTCTCAAAAACTTTTGCAGTTCTGTTTTCCTAGTAGATAATCGAACTAGGTATACTTCGATACAGTATAGGTATATGATAAATGCAAGTATTTGACCAAATTGTTGCAAGTAAAATTACAACGCTTGAACTTTAATCGATAAATTGTTTTGTACAGTTCGCTAACCCTTTGTAATCCATACGCTCCTAATAGAAAATAGTGCAGAAATAGTTTCCACGAAATATCTCTCATAATTTCCCGTTATTTTAGAATATTGGATATATTTCTGTTATCGTGAAAACGGGGCCATTTCCAGGGCAACAAATTGTTATCCGTACATTGATTGTTGCAGTGCTTGGTACGAATGACCCCCTAAGTCCACACACGCAAATAGCCAAAGGTCACGTGCCCAACAGCGGTTGACACGGGCTAACTGTGGCAACCACCCCTATCATCTCATGGTACTAGGTAGCACCGTAGAACTCGTGGAGACCCTTTTACACGCAAATAGCCAGAGGTCACACTAATATCGAACAAACTTTCAGAAGGGTGGCACACATTTTTTTCCCTTATACAAAAAAAAGTTGTGCGGAGACAAGCATGTCCGGTACCTGAAAACCACCTGTCTTTGTATTTCAAGCAAGATTAAATGCGCGGGGTTCGCATCACTGTATTATACTACAATAATTTAGTCGTAGTGCTATTGAACATTTTTTTTCTTATTACCCAGTGCTTAAGGTTCGCAATCGCATTTCGCTATAAAGAATTTCGACCACGGACATTAATTCTAGACCCTCATCAAAGTGAAATAATGTCCTGCATTTTCGCCGCTTGCAACCTGTCCGATACACCCCCTTGGTCAGCAGCCGGGTTTCTTAATTTAATGTTGCACCCCGTCTTGAGGGTTTCATAATTTTAGATTATAAAGTGTTGAATGTCTTTTCTATCTCGTGATCCCCTTTTTCAGACGTATATGGCCAAAGCGTGTCCTTAAAATCGGACCGCGATGTTAATAAATTATGATCGTCCTCTTCAGATTATCTAAAATAAATGCATCTTTGAAGTGCTATTTTCATCTAGCCCTCTTAGTATGCATCACTTCATTTAAGAGTGTCTGGACCGTTATAGAATTTAGGGGTCTAACTTTAGAATTGTCCCTAACCAAAAATGAATTACAAATTTTTATTCGATATGCAGTTCAATGTGAACGCAAAAGAATATTATGTAAGAAAATATTTGAGGGTGGTGTAATTGGAGTAAGTCTCATACGTAAAACCTCCCAATTTTAGAAATACCGCGTTAACTCCCTTACTGATGTTCTGACAATGAGTAAACGTCGACCCGATCTTTTCTCCGACTTATAAAGAAGTTAATTATAAAATTATTGTTCCTTCATTTAGTAATATTGGCCACCAACAGGGTTAATGTGTCTAATATCAAATGTGCTATGATGAATCATTTACAACATTTTGCGAAAGATACGATAGCACTTTCCCGAACTTTGTGGAGCGAAATTCTATCAATAACATCACTTCTCCCATTTGTGTTCTAAAAGTGCTCGAAAAAACCTTTGTTGTGGTTTGCGATGATTTTCGAATTCATTTTAAGTATGATACAGTAAGATTTTCTTAATTTGCGCGCACGTCATTGGTATAGTATGACGTCATCACTAAGTATGTTTACATAGCATCATGCAATCAATAGAATAGAATACGTATGTAGCCAGTCATACAGACAGTACTACTTGTTAAAATGTTGATGCATCTCCAAATAGTTTCTATTTAGTACCGTAAGCGCCATCTGTTTTGTTACATGAAAATAATTTATGTTTTACACGTTTATGTACTCTATGGTACTGTACTTCTTGACAATAAATAAAATGGATACCTTCGTGTCTTTTATAATCCCTTTAAGGCGATAATGTAAAAGGTTTTAATAGGTTATGAGCCCAGATTGCGCGAAAAACACGTTGTTATCAGATAATGTGCATTTATTGAAGTGGAGTAGTGTTAAAGTACGGTTTTATAATGATGGCTAACAGTTATATCGCGAACGTGCCTCGCCTGAAAGGTCGTGAAAATTTTGATGAATGGACATTTGCCGTCGAGAATTTCCTTGTATTGGAAGGACTGCAAAAGTGCATCAAAGGTACCAAGGAGGACGCTGATAAGGACGCCAAAGCAAAAGCCAAGTTAGTATTAACCCTCGATACCTCTCTGTATGTGCATGTAAAAGGGGCTACGACAGCAAAGGAGCTATGGGACAAATTGAAAGCCATGTTTGCTGATACTGGTTTTGTACGGAAGATTTCCTTGCTTCGCACGTTAATTTCGTCAAGATTGGAAAACCACGACTCGATGCATTCCTATGTAACGCATGTAATTGAAACAGGCCAGAGATTACGAGGTACGGGCTTTAACATTGACGATGAGTGGGTAGGGTCTTTGCTATTGGCAGGGTTACCCGAGAAATTTTCTCCCATGATTATGGCCATCGAACACTCTGGAATTTCTATCACCACCGATTCAATTAAGTCGAAGCTTCTAGACATGGAAGGAGAAGCTAAAACCGGTAATGCATTTGTCAGTCAATGGCAAGATAAAAAAGCCAAGAATAAAAATATTAAGAAAGAGATAAAATGTTATCATTGCAAAAAGCCTGGCCATTATAAAAATAAATGTCCTGATTTAAAAAAGGGGAATGAGTCTGCAGCTTCAGCTACTCATGGGGCATTTAATACAGTTTTTCTCGGTGGAAATTTTAAAGCAAATGATTTTTACGTTGATTCTGGTGCAAGCATTCATCTGACAGCAAGAAAAGATTGGTTGAAAAATGTTAGAGTTGCAAATGATTTGAATGAAATTGTTGTTGCGAACAAACAAAAGATCAAGGTCGAATGTGTAGGCGACTTAAACATAGAAACTTCAGTCAATGGGCAATTAATTTCTATTGATGTTAAGAATGTTCATTATGTCCCAGAATTATCTACAAATTTGCTTTCTGTTTCTCAAATTATTAACCAAGGGAATATGGTTGTTTTTGACGTAGATTGCTGTAAGATTTTTAATCAATGTGATCAATTGATTGGTACGGCTAATTTGGTAAATAATGTCTATAAACTTAATATTGGGAAGGATGAAAAATGTTGCTCATTGATGGCGGCCAGCTCAAACACTTGGCATCGTCGTTTTGGTCACTTAAATCAGCCAGATTTAAACAAAATGAGAAAAGGAGCAATCGTTGGTTTTGAGCAGAAAGGGAAAGGTGATTCGTCAAAATGCACTGTCTGCTGTGAAGGTAAACAACAAAGGCAAAAGTTTCCGCATAGTTCCTCCCAGACTCGAGAGTTGTTAGAAATTGTTCATACAGATTTATGTGGACCTATGGAACAAAACTCCATTGGTGGCTCAAGATACTTCATTCTATTTGAAGATGATTTTTCTCGAATGTCTTTTGTTTACTTCCTGAAAACGAAGGATCAAGCCCTGGATGCGTTTAAGGAGTTCAAAAGCATGGTGGAAAACCAGACAAATAGGAAAATCAAGATTCTAAGATCGGATGGAGGCGGCGAGTTTTGCGGCAAAAATTTTGAAGATTTTCTAAAAAATTGTGGGATCATTCATCAGAAGACTACCCCATATACACCTCAGCAGAACGGCATTAGTGAACGAGCCAACAGAACTGTTGTCGAAAGAGCGCGTTGTCTGTTATTTGATGCAGATCTAACCAAGAAATTTTGGGCAGAAGCGGTACATCATTCTGTTTACTTACGCAACAGATCGATTGCAGCAGCTTTATCTGACAAAACCCCTTACGAGATGTGGACGGGGAAGAAACCAGACGTGAGTAATCTAAAAATATTTGGAAGCCCATGTATGGTACATGTTCCCAAAGAAAGACGTCAGAAGTGGGATAGGAAGTCAGAAAAGAAAATTTTCATTGGTTACGCAGATAATATCAAAGGTGTTCGAGTATATGATTACGAGTCAAATCAAGTAACAGTCAGTCGTGATGTCATAATTATTGAAAAGGCTGATGATTACGTTGATGTCCCTGTCAATGAAGAAATTCCACAAGAAGACATGGATTCAGTGGAGGAAGACATGGATTCAGTGGAGGAGTCTTTGGGTGGGGACATGGATGAGCATGTTCAGGAACCGATGTTGAGAAGATCGACTCGTGTACCCAAACCAAAACGAAATGATGATTTTGTTTATATGTGCAATGAAACTCCCTCGTGCGATCCTACTTCTGTGAGTGAAGCTCTATCATTAGCAGATGCAGAAAGATGGAGGAAAGCTATGAAAGAAGAAATAGGTAGTTTCGAAGAAAATGAGGCGTGGGAACTGGTGGAGAAACCGACAGAAGGTACAATTGTGAAGCGCAAGTGGGTGTTCAAAAAGAAAAAGGACGTTCTTCACAAAGTGCGCTATCGTGCCAGACTAGTTGCAAAAGGATTTGAACAAAAACAAGGTGTGGACTACAACGAAATCTACTCACCGGTTGTAAGGTACTCGACTTTAAGACTTTTGTTAGGTTTAAGTGTTCAGTTAAATTTAAATGTTAGTCACTTGGATGTGACAACTGCTTTCTTAAATGGAGATTTAGAAGAGAATGTTTATATGTATCAACCAGAGGGTTTTGAGGTTAAGGGACAAGAAGGTAAAGTTCTAAAATTAAATAAAGCCATTTACGGGCTGAAACAGTCCTCGAGAGCATGGTATAAGAAAGTAGATGAAATTTTAACGAACAAGGTTTTAATACTACTTTGCGTATCAATATCAGTCGTTGATGTAATGGGTATCCTACCCATTACAACGCAGCTCCGATACACGCCAGCTTGATGTACCTGACAGCATACAGCTGACGGTGATTACCATAGACCACAATAAACTCATCCAGAAATATCAACGTAATTTTATTGATGATTATATATGCTGCACTCAAATGCCGAATTCAGAGATTGGTGGGATTGAAAACGCAATGGTAGGGAGGCAACCATAGTACCGCATGTCCATTTTCTAATGCCAACCCATCAGCAGCATTCCGTTTTGAAGATTTATTTCTGAAATAAGAATTTTTAGTCTCGAAACTGTATTACTACAAATAATCCCTGTTGCATGGAATTTAAAGAAACAAACCAAAAATGCAAGATGCTTTACCTGCATCCTCGGGTTTAATTTTGATCGCGCTTTTTGCACTGATTTACATATTGTTCCATTTTTAAATACCCACGTTTCACCCAAAAAGAGACATTGGGATTGGCGTTCAGTCTTAGATTACATATGCGCCTCTAAAAAGTGCACTCTTGACAGTGCAATATTGAGCAACTTCATTAAACCTTTTCTTGAATTATCTTTTTGATAACGGAAACCAATACTCGCAACAACTCTTGAGCATAACTCGAAACAGAACATTCACTTTTATATCGACGAATTAAAATCTCCTAGAACACCATCTAAACTTTCTTGTACAAACAACCACCAAGACCGACTGTCTATCACCAGAAAGTCCCGTTAACCTGTGCTACGCCTATTTAAAACATTCTTCCCTGCTATCCCTTCCGATCCCACCTCGTTATCATTTTGTTAACGTTCACCAATCAGATTCCCTTTAGCCGGGTTAAAGACTTTAAAGACCCTTAGCGCACAGTGTGTAATAGATGCGCCTTAAATAGCCTTTGAAAGCTTTTATCAGGCATTCAGTGTTTACGAATAGCAAGTAGATCTTAAGAGGCTCAAAAATTTCCAAAAAGTCTTCTCTTTGCAGAAAGTTTTGGAGTCTTGCCTTCTTTTTACGGGACGAGCATTTAAAAAGCCTTGTGAGTCTTCAAGAACCCGTAAGACTCACTGCACTGTCCCACCGATGGATTCTTCTAGTTCACATTCCTTCTTCCAACACTGATTTCGAGGTACCTATTTGCATTTTAAGCATTCGCCACCACCATCAGCACTCTCACGATTTTTACAAGGCGCTTTCTGTTTGCTCCACAAATGAAAAAGGGAGTTTTTCGAATATAAGGCTGACAGATAAACAGAATAACATTTTATATACACTGTGTCTAAGATAAGGATGTTTATAATGGGGATCTTAGAAACCATAGAAGATACGAAGATGGTCAAATTAGACAAAAGTTGCGCAATTAAGGAGTAATTATCATGCTGTGAAGAAAACCAGATAATTCCGATTACTTCCGAATATATGCCAGAAAAACCGAAATTTGCCCATTCTGTTTTAATTTCCTTCTGATGTTATTTGAAAAGATACAAAACAATTATAAATTATGCATAACTCTTGTGCAGATAAACCGCATTTTTTTTTAACCGAAATAGCTTAGTATTATGCCTAAATGGTTGGGTTATAAGGTAGCATGATATCGTTGTTGACTTTCTTGGTAGGTGATTAATGGGGCGGAGGCTCTTTACACATAAACATTTAAAAGCCGCCCGACATTCATTCAAAATCCTCCGACACTGAATTTTGCAGATATTTGCACTTAAAGCTTAGACATCACCAGTGGATATGTCTCGTCGTGACGTTCTAGTTGCCTCATGCGGTCGAGTCATTTTGTCTTGGAGAGTACTTTGCTCCGACAAACCGTTTTCGAGATATTCGCTTTTAAAGTTTTGATATCACCAACCTTGTCATCAATGGATATATTTGTTCTAGACATTCCAATCGCCCCTTGTGACTTGCGAGTAGTATCCTCAGAAAGTAGGGCGGTAGTTGGTAGAAAACGGGTATAGAGCGCGTGTAGAGAAGGTAGCAGGTTACAGCGCGGGTAGAGAATCGGTAGAGAGAAGGCAGGAAGCACGTCGTGCTTACAACGGGTAGAGAGCGAGTAGAGCAGAGAGAGAGCAGGCAGAAAACACATGATAAGGTAGAGAGTACATAGACAGGGGGTAGAGAGCAGGTAGAGGGTACGTAGAGAGCACATAAAGAGAAGGTAGAAAGCGGGTAGGGGGTGGGTAGAAAGCAAATAGACAGCAAGTGAAAAGAAGGTAGAGAGTGGGGGAGTCAATCAGTAACCAGCAGCAGCATGGGCACCTGCAGCCGAAGGTCATTATTGGAAGGGCAAATATTAAACCCATTTTCCGATGTGAACGCAGAAACGTTGTCTTGATCTACTTTCCACCTGACACTTGGAATGAACACCCGAATAGTGCCTTGACCTACTTTCCGCCAGACATAAAAGAAATAAGGAGAGGAGGAAATGTTTAGGAGTGAATCACCGAACGCACTTCTGAGTTTCACCTACTGCAACTACAAGGTTACCGCGAGGTTCCGAACGACATTTGAACTTCACCTTGGCCTACTTTTAAACACCACATCCAGAAAGCGAGTGACCTTCAAGCCCCACTTTGATCTACTTCCCTTGGCCTTGAAAATGAAATATGATACCACAAAAATGAGGCTTCATGAGAAGTGTCCTTTGAGTTTCACCCTAACCTACTTTCGAAGGTCACCGGTAAGTGGCAGTCGACCATGAGCTGGTCCAGTTACATATTGCAGATGCACTACCCAGAGCAACCTTTTTACTTTCCGACTACATACGAACTGTGTTTAATGGTAATGTCATTTTACTGACGAGTTTTGTATTAAATTTCACCCGAAATCGTATTTTAATATAAAATTTCAATTTTCATATCGAACTTTTGATTAATGCCAATCTGTCAATGATGACAGGAGTCATTATAGACATTTATCAATGTCACAGATGCAGCCGGTAAAGTGACGGTGCGGTCGGTAAAGTGGCAGGTGTATTTCGTTCGTTTTTTGTGAACACGATAATTAAAAAACGCCTGAACCGATTGGGATGAAATTTGGGGTGCATAAGGGCTGGTATGGGGAATCGAAAACGTTCTAATTTGGTTTTGATCCGTAGCAATCTTCATGGTTGTTGAGGGTGCCAAAAGTTTAAGAGCCATAACGGCTTGAAAAATTTTTTTGCATACACTAAATGGTTTTAAAAAATGTACAAAAAATTTCATTACAGTTTTTTTGCAAGTTTCTTAGTTTTTGAGAAGTGTTGAATTGAAAAGTTAAGCTATTTATTATTTTATTTTTCTAAATTTGCATTTTTCTCGAAAAGTGAGCATCAGAGTAGAAAATGTCTACTAAAAAGCCGTGTCTTGATGAGATTACGAGCAGTATACTAAAAGTAGTTGGAAAATAAAGTCAGGAGTTTATCTGACAACTGGTTTGCATTGGCAGGATATGAATTCAGCAAGACCTGAGACCCAGATTCCTTCAACAGTAGTACTGGAGTTAGTAACAAGACAGCATCCTTCTTCCAGTCCCATCCATTGGATTTTTTTCCTGCCCAAACCAAGTCCGCACTTGCAACTATGTTCCTGATGCGTGATGCTTGATGGCATCTTTTGGTGGGTGGTATAGCCGGGATAAATTAAATTTGTTCTATTTCACTCTTTTGGCAAAATATTACACAATTTATATTTGCCTAGACTGAATGGAGCAGCAATTGTATCGCAGCCACTTACAAGTTGAATGAATAAAATGTTTAAAATGTTAATCTTTTAAACTTTAAAGCATTTAAATTAACTTTTGTTGTATAATATTTTATCGGTACGCTAAATAGCAGAGTGCGACATCAAGGAAAAAAGTTAAAACATGTCCTATAATCCGATAGGGCCCAATTGTGAATTTAAACCTTACGGGGACCAGAAATACAAAGAAAACCATCAAAATTCGTGTAGTTGTTTAGTCACAAACACATGTGCACAAGAATTTTTATATATAAAGATAATTTAGCATAATAGCATAATAATCCCGAATAAGTATATTGTAGTCGCAATGTACGCCTAATTGAAATAGTGAACTCCCTCCCGATTGTCTTGTTCCAGTACCTATATTTACACTAAACGTTATCTTCGTAAATCTTTCTTCTTAATAAGCACCTCAAGTTAGCATTGTATGAGCGGCACAAACCCCGGGAGAATACGCATTATTTTGTGCCGGATTTATGCTGAAATGTGTTTGTCAGCAAAATACTTCTTTCTCTAATTATCGTGTTTTTTAAATGTCCTACTAACTTCATAATTTTTAAAAGGCACAAAATGCTGAACTAGACGCCTTATATTGTCCCAATCATTGTCGGCTATTCTCTGTTGAAATGGTACCTACTAAATTCCAGGAACTACCTGTGCCCTTTTTGGTATCATGGGGACTAATGGAATATTGACTACGCTAACTACACAAGCGCGAATCACACCATCTGTCGTATACTTAGATATGCAGACATTGAACAAAAATACTACTAGTGCCAACAAACAATAAGAAATGTGGCTATTTTTGAAATGGTTTGTTTAATTGAGCCGTCAAAAGTTCAAACGTGTGTATCACTAGAATTTATGAAGTCAATCGATCTCGTGCTCGTTTTTAAATGCAAGCATGTACGCATAGGTGTCCTACATTTAAAGTCGAATAAAAGAAAATAGGCTCAATATTTTAAATCTGATACATGCACTCACGATTCCCATCGTCCGTAAAGGTAAAAGACACACATGTGTTATGCAAGTGAACTCTTCATTTGAAATTTATTTGATTTGCAGATACACGATTCGATTAACAAAATTAAAATACGCCTAGATCTGGTCAACGCGGGGGCGGGTAGAAGTCGGACACCGCTTAGTCGCGGTTTGATGTCAACCGCCCTGATAACCGAAGAAGTCTTGACTTTCGGTCGTGACATGTCAACACGTGATGACATTATACGTCAAGCGTGAGACACGAAGCTACTTAGTATTTTATATTTCGACTACTAATAAATTTCCCAAAAAAAAAACCTAGTACTTAAGCGAGTTTACTAATAAAGAAATAACAAAATGCCAGGACATAATGATAGGACGTAATATATAGTCCGACGGACATGAGAGAAACGTGACCCTACAAACGAAATGGGGATCAAGCGATAGCCCTAGGGTTGCGTCAGTTATTGGTGTAGGAGAATTTATTTATTAGATTGATATCGCTGGTGACCACAGTTTTGAATACTTTCTAATTTCACCTTTGCACTTGGCGTATTAATCAATGAGAACGTAATTAAATAAAGCGATTTTCAAAACCTTTTTTATTTTTCAGCTACCGCTCGATTAACGATACTATATCCGAAATCAACTACGAGAGCTTTTACTATTTATCTGTATAGTGTGCACTATTTGGGCCGTTGATATTATATTTAATTTATACGTAGGTACCGTACAATATAAATGTTGCTATGCAATTGATTTGACCTGAGAGGAAGTTAAACGCACTGTTTTAGGTCCGTGATTAATTAGAGTGCCAATGTCGAAATTTCTGAATATGCTATTATTTTGTAATTTTGCGCTATTTTTGCCAAGTATGCCCTAATGAATTGAGTTATTCGACAAATTGGTATTAAAATTCTGTCTTCATAAAAAGATTCCCTACTGAGAATGTTTGGGACGACTAATGAGTTTGGCCTACTGGGTTCGATGTTGGGTTACCCACATGGGTTGATATAGGAGCGTTAGCTAAACCATAATATTGTATTATACTATGGCTAAACCTTTACTTATGCCAACTAATAAAGGCAAAATAGTGTATTACGTCATTAGGTTGTAATAGTGCGTATTATAGGTGAGTAGAAAAATTGCGCCAATTCTACTAACCTGTAATACGCAAAATTACAACCGAATTACGTAGCATACTTTTTCTACGACTTCCGTGAATTTCGAAATGAAAATATGGCAAAACCCAAAACGACCTCTGTTGACAGTTTTGACATTTGTAAATACTTATCACTTCCAAACTATTCTAATTTTCGTCATTATACGCACAGAGTGCGTCAATCTTTCCAAGCTCATACCTGGTAAAAAATATCAAAAAAGCCTCTTATACGAATGTCAACCATAGATGGTTGCGCATGTACAGAATTTTTTTTTTAATGTACAGGGTGTCCCATTTTTTACGGTGTCAATAGACTGATTTTTTAATGGACCACCCTGTATATTTTTAGTTGTTTCGATGGCATTTTTTAACCTCTGCACGAAAACCTATTAACTTTTTGGTTTTTCGTCAATGATACCAAATTATTAATTTTTTTCCGTACAATTGCTCATAAGCAAGCCCCACTTTGACAAATCGTAGCGATCTTGATTTTAAAGTTAATAAATACAATACAATACAATAATGTTAATTTGAACAATCTGAATAAAAGGAAACACTTTGGTAATGGGAAAGTTGGATTTAGTGATACAGGGTGTTCACAAAAATAGTAAAGTTTTCAAATTTCATAGTCATTATTTTTTTTTCAAATAGAACTACCACTATTTTATTTCTCTATTCGATAGTTTTTTGTGTGCTCTTTAATTTTTATAAGGGGTGTCCTGCCCGTAGTTTTTAGGTTATTCAATATTTTTCATAAAAATAGTTACACATTAATCAATTACATGATAATAAACAAAAAAAATAATAAAAACAAAAGAATGCCGGAAAGTAAGCAAATGTTACAAATAAATTATTTGTTGCAAGTGTACTTCCTATTTCGTAGTAAAATAAGATTAATTAAAAAGGCGAATTTCGAACAACATGGACTAGTCAGCTAAAAATGTACAGGGTGTGCTATTTAAAAAATCCCTTGTGTATTGACATCGTAAAAATGAGACACCCTGTACATTAAAACATAATTTCTGTACATGCGCAACCATCTATGGTTGACATTTGCATAAAAGGTTTTTTGATATTTTTACCAGGTACGCGCTAGGAAAAACCGACACACTGTTGCAGGACCCTGTATAAAAATCTTGTTCGTGGTCGCACTCCGAAACGGCTCAATCAATTTTTATGAAATTTTTTTGTATACTCGCTAGGTATGAGAATAGGTCGTAAAGTATATTTCATACCGCTAAGTGATTATACAGGGTGGGCCATTAGTGTGTGGGTGGAAGATTGTGGGTTTATTAACGCCCATATTTCAAATTCATTGTCGGAGCATGTTGAAGGACCCTTAAGTCTACAACCTAAAAATATTTTAAACGAAATTGCAATTGTTATACAGGGTGATTTATGTCAAAATGACATTTTTTAAACAGAACTCCCTGTATATTATTACATATTTTAATTCCTTGGTCAATTTTAGTAGTTCAACTTCTTTTTTGTTAAAAGAAATCATTCCGTCAATTTTCAAAATTTCAATCAAAGGTAACTTGATTTCTCAAGTAGATAATAAATCACAATGTCGTTGAAAATATTTTTAGGTTGTAGCCTTAAGGGTCCTTCAACATGCCCCGACAATGAATTTTAAATATATTCGTTAATAAACCCGCAATCTTCCACCCACACACTAATGGCCCACCCTGTATAATTCGTCGAGTATATGAGGTCCTGCCGAAATCCAGCGTACCTATGTTCCATATAAAAAAACGAAATTTCCCAAAGGCGGTACGAAGTTTCTCTGGGGTCAAGTTAATCATAAATACTTAAAATAATAGGAAAAATGGTAAGCTATGATTCTGGGTTTTGAATTAGCGCTTTATTTATGACCTAGGTAGGTAGTGAGTGCTGTGAACTAACACGTTACGAAATCTTAAACGCAGGTAGTACGTACACGAAAAAGAGATAGAAATATATAAAGCACGTCGTTATGAATACTTTAATACTAGCATCAAATAACGAAACAGGTCTGTTCTAGTCGTCCAGTTGACGGTTTGTGGCTTGTTTCCTAAGTATCCCTCTTGACAAGCTTCCGAGACCTACTGCAAGCCTGAGATTCTAAAATAATGTTCTGGTTCCCTGTTTGACTCAACCATAGAGTGTATCGAAAGTAAGCAAAACTGTTGAACTGTTGTTCAATAAATAAATAAATAAATAAATAAAATAAATAAATAAATAAATAAATAAATAAATAAATAAATAAATAAAATAAATAAATAAATAAATAAATAAATAAATAAATAAATAAATAAATAAATAAATAAATAAATAAATAAATAAATAAATAAATAAATAAATAAATAAATAAAATTCACATGAGTATATAAATCAATACATATCTCAATCAACATATATAAAATGATATTAATTGAGGTATTCCTCGAGTATGCAGTGACAAGCACTTTTTCCAAGTAAACCGAGGGTCCAACGTGTTTCGTTTGGGAGCCACCCCTAAAGAAGTGGTGAAATTTGAAATTCTTCTTTAATGTTTCTCTCAGCAACCATAAGAGTTACAAAGATGGGTGGCACGTCTTTGAATAGATATTCGGGTATGCTCTATCCAATTTTGAAAATTTTTTTCCAAAATTCCTACCACGATATTTTCAATTAACTACATGCAAAATTAGATAACTCACTAGTAGGCGGAGGACACTGTAACCCGAAGGCTAAATCGTCAAATAAGTATAACTTTTGTTTGAAAAGTTATTTTTAAATAAACTGTTTGATAATTTTGTTCCTTAACTCATCAAGTATGTACACAACAAATTTCGTGGAATTCTCTCAATTTTCGTTGTCCGACCAAGAATTGCAGTGGAAATGGAACTTTTTTTTCGAATTTTCAAAAACTAAATCCAGATTCGTCATTTTCATGTTCAAAAATCCCCAGATACCAAATTTCGTGAAAGAAGATATCTAAATTTCACCACTTCTTTGGGGGTGGCCCCCAAACGAAACACGTTGGACCCTCGGTTTATTTGGGAAAAAGTGATTGTCTTGATCCTCTCTATCACCCAATTTTTTTACATGCGGTCATGTAACACCCTGTATAATATCCAGCTTTAAGGCGCCATCCCTTCAAGAAGTTCCGCATCCATTTGTACCACAGGACTACTATTGAGTCCAGAAAACGATTAAGGTAAAGTAATTATTTGATTTGTATAATAATAACGATCAGTTCTCTTTAAGAAATGACTTTAAATTTTATTGAGAGTAGGTAATCAGAAAGTCCTTAAAGGAATCGATTTCTATAAAAAATTGGCGGATTTGGAGCCGCATAAAATATAGAATTCGTATGTTTGGACTCTTTAAGAAGGCGTTTTGGTTTTTCTTTCCGTTGAATTTAATTTAGTCAGTTTAAATGAAAATATTCCTATAAATGAGTTCAATTTTGTTATCTATAAAGGTGTTTGTGTGTTAGTACAAATACGCCATTCGTATTGTGATTGAGGGTTAAACAGAGTTATTTTAGAAGGACATTATGTTTAGTATCTATCGTAACCGTTAACCTTTAAGTAAGAAAAATGCCAAATAAAGTGGAATTTGGATTATTTAAGCATTTTAGCTTAAATTCTTATTTACTATCTGCAGTCGATCAACTCAACCGAAAGTATCAAATTTTTAATTCTTTGAGAAAGTAAAAGAAATTTAAAAAAAATTTTTGAAAATTACTGAGATATCACCGAAAAACTGAAAATGTCAAATTTCGTTTTCATTTTGGACGGTTTGCAACTTTACCCCCATTTAACCTACACTGTGTCTCTCGCCCAAGGTGACTTCTCTCACCGTTACGGAGATCTCAACGGTGAGCCACCCTCTACTATCCAAAACACATTCAAAATTCCGGTAAGTTACAGGAAAATACCATTTCGTCACCCGTAAAAGTTTAATAGGTACTACTTGTACCAAAACTGCAAGGGTGAACCTGGTTTCGTTTACACAACCTATTTGTATGTAATTAGAACAATAATAAACTCGAAATTGTTTATATTTTGTAGAAACGGGCACATATGAAAAAAAAGTCATATTACTCTATGTTTTGCATTTATAGTATACACAATTAACTCGCTAAAAATTTCGTTTTTATTATAATATGAATAGAAAGTAAAAATAAAACCGGAACGCGGATCGCCTATAAAACAGCGAACTACTAATACAGTTTAATGTTCCTCTACATATACGTCCATATGAATTCTGTGATTGACAACTGAAAAGAGAGCTTTTGATTCGAATTCCGAATCTCTGTTATCCTAGCGGTCACTTATGCTCCTTTAATATAAATTATTGAGTCGGTTGAACTTAACGAACATAATGATGTTATTGTTATAAATGTTTCGACCCTAAGCTTACGGGTAATTAGGGGTAGATTACCGATCGGCAATTGCTCACGACATGATTTTAAAATGTGAATGTGTACTTTATAGCAGTTTTTTAACTGTGGGCTTACGATGGCAAAATTTCTTTAGAGCAAAATTCCTTTGTAGAGTAGAAAATTTTAATCCAATGCGTATGTCCTGCGGTCACGATGGTGTATTAAACGTGCAGCTGGGCACACATCGGTCTTCCTGCTTTATTCCACCAATATCGACCATTCACGTAATTGTTATTCAAATTCAAAAGTGTGATCTTATTTCCGCTTAATGAAGTAAGAAAATTGAAAGCTATCGTTCGTCTTAGCTGCAAGTGTAACAATGGGTCACAAATTCTCTAATCCCCGCATTTGTGTTTGACATAAGCACACTCACAACTACAAATAGGTAAATGGCCTAATCGTGACAATTTTAAGTTGTAGATGTAGACCACCCTCGCAAACGATAGTTGTAGTACAATAGAAACGACCACAAAACCGCAATAATTCCATAGTTCCGATTGCAGATTATACCACCCATCGTTTCGACAGTATATTTCATAAAAATCTACGTACCGCATCCTGCATTATTACGCTTCGGGCTACGAAACAATTTAGACAAAGCGGGGGTGAATTGGACAATGCAGTTGAGTAAAAAAAGAATTACGTATAGAAAAATTAGAAAGGACAAAACGTACAAAGGTCTGACCCTTGGCCTGTCAGATCCTTAAATTTGATAGCAGCGCATTCAAAAGCCTAGACGCAACGTCACAAAACTTGGGTCAACTTTATGTATAACTTTATTCAGATTACGTCGTACGCTCTCAGTGCGTAATCCCAAATCTCCATTAACGATTTTAAGAACTTTATATAGCAATTTTATACCTCTTCTTGTGTAGGTGAAAGCAATTTATAAATATAACGTGTGAAAAGCTAGCCATTGCATCAAAAAGGGCTTCGCAAAAAAACTTAGATACAATCTCTGTATTAAAAACGTCCCTAAAATTTCAAAGAGAATCTTTAGTCCAGTAATTCCATTGTGCCGTTCGTTTCACAATCAGATATTAGCAATCGTGAACTTTATTTTTATTGTATAACCTGTCAGGGCAGTACGAATTCCTCATGAAAGCGAAGCATCAGTTGAAAGGGTAGGTGGATCCGGGCTGCTGAGTATATCGTCCTTCAGTCCAATTTTGGGTTGAAATTCTTTTTACGAGTCGTGTTTATAAGTATATACGTGATGATAAAACGTTATACAGACACATTTTTATTGGCTATTTCACGATTTCGTACCTGGCAGTGGATGCCATCGCTCATAGAAATTGTCGCTGAAACACGCAATTGTAAATTAGAAAGTTATTTTTATACGACGAACAGTTTTTGTAACGCGCGATTTTTAAGTCATTTACATCCCTCTATCAATAAAACTATTGTCGTTTGTTCTATTGGCTCTAGGTTGGAAGCATTAAATTATAGTAAGTAATCTCTTATTTAACGTAAAGGACTTTGTAATTTGTATTTTTGTATTGGCATTGGGGATTTTGATGAACAGTCTCGAGTTCTCCGCGGTTGTTTGAACGTTGAGATGCAATGAGCGGGGAAATTGCGAGGACACATAAATTTGAAGATTAATAATAATTTGTTCTCGTAGTTGTATCCTACCAGGGGTGTGCCGTCGTGTAGCTCCAGTTGGTCGGCCAGAGATCGAAATTCCCAATAATTTAAGACTTGTAATGTTCCTAGGTGTCTATCAAGCCGACACTGTAAACGTTGACTTACCCTATACTTACCGTTGGCAACCCTTGGAAAAAACTACAAGCAGAGCCACCTA